>NW_027202826.1:18892006-19059506 GCF_024711535.1 Dipodomys merriami
TAAATTAGTTCCAAGTTTTCTCCTGCACTTAAGAGCTTTGTCTGATAAATAGGAGCACAACTGAAAGCCAGCCCACTCTAACCTCCAATTAACTACCAAAAAGCCAGAAGTAGAGCTATGGCCAGCCTTGAGCTAAAAAGTCAAGCCTACCTGCAATGCTTGGTAAGAAAAGTATGCATTATCCTGCCCATGTAATTGTAGCCCCTCTGTACAGTATGTTCCCAAATAAAATAAAATACAATTAAAAAAAAAAGTCAAGCCTACATTTCGAGCTCCAGATCTACTACCAGCACAAAAGAAAGAAGAAAGGAAGAAAGGAAGAAAGGAAGAAAGAAAGAAAGAAAGAAAGAAAGAAAGAAAGAAAGAAAGAAAGAAAGAAAGAAAGAAAAAGAAAGAAGGAAAGAAGGAAAGAAAGAAGGAAAGAAAGAAGGAAAGAAGGAAAGAAAGAAAGAGAAAGAGAGAGAGACAGAGACAGAGACAGAGACAGAGAGAGACAGAAAGAAAGGAAAGAAGGAAGGAAGAGAAAGAAAAAGAAAAGGAAGGAAGGAATCAATTTTGTTATGGCATCTTCTATTTATTCTTTAAGCTTTTATTTTTTGTGCTATGTTATGCTTCTCTTTCTCTTAATTATACATGATCAACTACCAAAACTTACTCCATGAACTATATGGTTAAAATGTACACAGTCCTATGTTTGGCAAAATGCTATGGTGAAAGATAATTCATTTTAAACAAATAAGCTTGGTTTTGGGAATGCTTCCAGGTTTGGATCGTTAGCTGGATTGGATGTCTACTAGAAAATAAAATTAGCCAAAATTCTAGCTCAAAATCATTTGAAAGATAAAGTTATGGGGATTACATTAATACATTCAAGGTGTCCATGTACTTTGAATTAAAAAATAAAAAGCTCCCTAAAACACATGAGGAAGACTTTGGCACATTATCCAAGTTCAACCAAATCAGCTTCATGCACACCCAAGACTACTATTTCCAAAATAGATGAGTGGATTTCAGGCCTATGGTTCCTTTGGAATGTTAACTTGGTGATGTGGGAGGTATTTTTCATCATCATGGAAAAGAGGACAATACGTTTTGCCTCCCACATTCAGTGTGGCTCTTTGTGTTGTTTTATCTTAGCATCTGAAATTCAAAGTATCTTCCTGAAAAGCAAAAGGCCACCCAGGAGCTGAAATGAAATGAGTATGTGGAGGAATTTGTGGTACAATCTCACCACAGGTCCTGGAAGACCCCTGCTGTACTTTTCAAAGAGTTGAGATAGTGGCATGGTTCACTAGTGAGACAGATGCTCTACCTACCAAAAAGGAACTTCAGGAATTCTTGAGGAGCTCTGTGCTTTTCAGAATGATTGGATTTCAAAAGTGACTGAAGATGCTGTTCCAGAACACAAAAAAATTAATGGAAATGTTCCAGATCCCAGCTACATCTCAAGATCATAGAAAACAAGTTTGATTTTCATAAGTAAATAAATGAATTCCCTTTCTAGTCAGGAATTATGTAACTTGCAGCAGTTATGTTTGGCTAAGGTGGTTGAAAGGAAGGGTATTTTTGAATCACTTGTGACACTTTTTCAAATCTTGTATTCTCTCTTCTCAATAGACTCTGCTTTCTTCCCAAGATTCTAACACATTCTTGCTCAGGATGCAGGGGAGGGGTTGGATGGATTCTGCCACTGTGACCAATTGCTACTTATAAGGGTGGGTTGTATGTATGTCCTAGATATTGAGGTGAAAAAAAAGTTGAAAACATAGCTCTACTGTCTTGGAGCAGTATTTCTCAACCATGTCCCAGATCTTTGGGGATTCATGAAGTTAGTAATAGAGACCTGCAGGAAATGCTCATTATTTTTAGAAACAACCTCATGGAACCTAGATATCTACTGAAAACAAAACTTCTGCAGCTGCTGGCTAACATCTTGACTCTTGTCTTCATGTTAAAATCATATGAACTCTCCATTTAGAAGTTCCAATGAACCATTACATGAATAAAAAATGAGAAAAATGAATTTCTACTTCATTAAGTTTAGTCACATTAGTACCATTGGAATAAAATAGTTAAAATTCATTTAACAGGTAAATGTTTGGAAACTACTGACTTAAAGCATGGAGCATAGGAGCAACATCTGATTGCTTTTTCATCAGTGAATTCTTTCTTAATAATAACACATTTGCATATAATTGAACAGATATGCATGTTGCCCTAAAATATTGGAGAAGAAGAGCAAATGCATAAAGGACACAGACCTAAATATATTGGGCTGATTAATTTTCATTATGGCCATTGGAAATGTTGCCTGTCTCGTTTGCCTTCAGTAAGTCTGAATTCTACATTTGTGTTCTTCCTGGGATGGGTACTGTGGGTGGCGAGATTGTGGGAGGCTCAACTTCAGAGTGCTTTTTTAAAAACGAAATTAGTATCATCTCTCACTTCTGGGTCTTACATAAGGTATAAAAGTGTGTCCTTAAAATCCATATTTGCAATTACAAATCTCACTAACATAGTTTTTTTTCTATTTTCTGCATCATGGCTTGCATATTAAAGTCTGGACATTGTAACTCTTTCTGTTATAGAATTTGCAAGAATACCTACCAGCAAACCATAGTCTATAACGTTAGGTATGACTAAGGTAAGAAAATCGAAGAGCAGAATGTGAGATCTCCTTGGAAGCTATTAGCTTTTACCTTTTGTGTAACAGAAGGTGATTTGTTCTTGGCTCTGTCTTCTTCTAATTCCATTTAGAATTAGAAGAGAGGACCAAAGATTGGAAAGCATCCTGTAATGGCAGCTAGGCAACTTACATACAGGAGACATGAGCTCAAGATAGACCAGTACTGGGTCTGTTAATATGATCTCCCGAATTTCAGCTCAAAGTCAATGAAAACAGTGGAACTGCTTATGTTCTTTCACTGTAACTACAGCATGTATTAAAGGGACACTCCTTTCTAAAACCATCACCACCATCATTTTAAGTAATTTGAACCAAGAATAAAAATGCATAATTCAGTCCCTCATTGATTCGACTGCTTTGGCAGTGATTGGGGTGATTCAAACTCACATTGTTTTCATTGTTCTGTTAGTACCCACAGTGACACCTTCAGATTTTAACCAAAGGAGGTTGGGAAGAGGACAAAAGAAAAGGAGGGAAGAATTCTGGACAATGTACATCGTGAGAAACATTATACAGATTTCTCTTTTTTGAAGTCCCTTCCTCACCTCTGCCTGTTTCTACTGTAAAGCAGAGTAATAACCAGAGACTTCAGGGCAGTTTGCATGCATTCACTGTGGGGCTGCAGCATCTTTCTGCTCCCCATTGTACATTCCTGTGGGACAGCAGAGAAGAAAAGAAGCCCATGGGCAGGGAGTGGGAACTGATAAAATTGAGGCCATTCATTTTGTGGTCTACCTAGTCAGACAGCTAGAATGAAGTTAAGAAGTAGGTTTCAGGTATATATGTGCCCTAAAAGTTTGACTCTCAGCCAGTAGTCTTGAAAATAAATAGTAACCATTGCAAGGGAAAAAATAATCAGAGATTATTTTTGGTTGGTTACTGATTCCAAAGTTATAGTCATTCTGCTTTAAACCGGGTAATATTTTTTTATAACATACTTCTCTCCTTCTTACCACAAGACTTTGCTAGTGTTCAATATGCTTTTCAACCATCAAGGCAGTTTGCACATACGATAAGTGAATTAGGAGTATGGAGGGTGGGTTGTGAATAAAGTATCCCTTAGATCTGCTACTGGAGAACAGTTGATCTCACAACTATCTTCTGAACCCACTGATGTGAAGTTTGTTTGTTTGTTTTATAGAATCTACATCTGATAGAGGGGCAGCGTTGCTCTGATGGTGAGTGGTCTGCAGACTCTGAGGCTGGGCCAAGTTTTATTAGAGCTGAACTTCACTGACATTCCTTCCTTCCTTCCTTCCTCCTTCCTTCCGCCCTCCCCCTTCTTCCTTCCCTCCTTCCCTCCCTCCCTCCCTCCTTCCTTTCTCCTTCCCTCCCTCCCTTCTTCTCTCCCTCCCTCCCTCCCTCCTTCCCTTCCTCCTTCCCTCCCTCCTTTCCTCTCCTTCCTTCCCTTCTCCTTCCTTCCTTCCTTCCTTCCTTCGTTCCTTTGTTCCTTCGTTCGTTCGTTCGTTCGTTCGTTCGTTCCTTCCTTCCTTCCTTCCTTCCTTCCTTCCTTCCTTCCTTCCTTCCTTGGAGCAGACTTGTCTGGCCCCCTGAATTCTTCCCGGCTCCTGGTAGCTCCCTGCCTCAGCTCTGTCCCTTGTAGAGGTTTTCTCCAGTTAATCTCTTGCAGGTCTAATGCTACTTCAGGGCATCTGCTTCTCAGAGAGCCTAATTTTATGCAGGAAGGTAGTAGGCTTTCTTCCATGGCTTAAATACAGCTCTAAATGTAAATAGGAATAATACCTTGAAGAAAACCAAAGAACCAAGAAAACATATCCAAATGGAATCCTACGTTTTTTGGCTTCAACTTACCTGCCTTTACCTAGCTCTCGAGAAATTTTTTTTTCACTGTAAGGAACAATAAGATAAAAACAAAAACAAAAAACCTGTGGGCAATATGGTGTTTCCTAAAACAACTCATCTTTCTGCTTGTCACACACGGGTATATTTAGGCAACCCCCAATGTATATTTAGGCAACCCCCAAATGAGTGGACACTACTATGTTCTGACAAAACTTTTTTTTTTTAAACCAGGTGACGGAGCTTAGTTGGTTTGCAGGTTTACGTTTCCTTTGGCTGACTTAGTGAATTCTTGTATGTTCCTGGTTACTAAGACTGTGTAAACTAAACCAGAGAGAAAGTCTGTGCTGGTGTTTTCAGGGTGGCTTATCTTGCAATCAGCACCCCACATTCCCTTTCCCAGAGGCCTTCTGAGTATCCCCAATGCCCGCTGCCAACTCCCTTTCACGCTGCTGACACATGGATCTACACCCCACGTCCCAGGCTAACAAACAGAAGTTTCATTTGCCCTGTTGCTGGGAAAAAATATCTAAAAACTGAACTATAACAAGAGGATAGCTGCCTCTTTCCAAAGCTTCTAGCAACGACAATAATAGTCACCATGGCAACTTACTTTTGGGGGGATTAAAGCATTTTGAAATGGGAACTGAGGAGAGAGGGGAAAATGATGCAGGCAGCCAATTGAGAGTTTTGACTTGTAGGCAGAAGCATACCCTGAAGTTTTCCCAGAAGCATCAGGGTTGAGGGAAAAAAAATCAGAGCTCTTGAAGGTCCCCTAGCTTGAAAACCAACCTAAGCAGGAGGCAAATCTGTCAGTGGCCAAATATGCAGGTGAAATGGGAAAGTTATGCTGCTCTAATTGAAATTAATTTGGCGCAGGGGTGTGGGGGGCAGAGGGGATCATATTTTCTCTGTATTTACTGTCTTATCTTCTTTGCTGTTGCTGTCTTTTATATCTTATTTGGATACTGGATTTCAGTTGTGCCATTCTCCAGCTCAATAGTTCAGGGAAAGGCCCGGAACCTATGTGGATTCCCTTTAGCCCTCGTTGCTCCAAAGGCAGAGTGAAAGAAAATGACCTCAATTCTTTGACATCAGTGCAGGATGGTAGTGACTTCAACCTTCAAGCTCTACTTCATGAAAGGGACTTTGTGACTCAGACTGGATTTCCAAGCCAACCCACACTACTTATATTTGTTCTTCTCTTTCTCCTTGTTGTTTGTGAAGGTACTGGGATTTGAACTCAGGGCCTTGTGTTGAGATACACCTCTAGCCCTTGGTCTTTGTTCTTATTGAAGACTGAAGCAAAGCCAAATGGCACAAAATGGTGACAATGTGTAGCACTTGTACTGTGAACATTATCCATCAAATTAATGACAATGTAGCGTGAATCACTAGTGGTGCTAATAGCTGGGAAGAGTGGATGACAGATGATCACAATGGCTGTAAAATAATAGTGAAAATATGTGTATCATCTCATCTGGGTGTTCACTTCCCTGGGGCAAATTTGGGCTCAGCATTTACTTCCAAATAGCTAATTCTGTCAAGGTCATAAAGCCGATCATTTATAAGGCTTAAACTGCTGCTTAGCCTTTTGGCCTCTGAGATCACTATGGTGGGGGGTAGGGAATCTGGGACCACATGTTAAGGATTTGAATTCTGCTTCTGCCTTTTTTTGGAGGGAGGAGTCGATCATAGGGCTTCAACTCTTGGCCTGACCCTTAGCTTTTCCCACCCAAGTCTAGTGCTCTACCACATTGAACCACAGTGCCACTTTGGTTTTCTGGTGGTTAAATGGAGATAAGAGTCACAGTTTACTGTCCGGGCTGGCTTTGAACTGTGATCTCAGTTACTTGAGTAGTTAGGATTATAGTCATGATCCATGGATGCCTAGCCTGCTTCTGCTTCTTTGTGTGGGAAACGAACCTCTCTGGTCTATCTAATGGAATAAGTAGAAGGATTAACTATACAGAGTTGCAAAGGAAATAAAAGAAGCTTCATTTTCTATTTATTTGAAAATGGAGATAATGGGACCCATCCTCTTAACCCTTGTAAACGTGTATACCTGAGATTTATTCAGGTCTCCCTTTCAATTAGTAATCACAATTGTTTTGTTGTTATAGCATTATCTTCTAGTGTGCAATAGAAATTTATGCAAATAGATTAATTAGTTAACATTGAAATGTAGTGTGAATGGATAATACTAATGAAGTACATAATGTTTTACAGTTCAAGAAGAGCAGCAATTGATAATGTTGAAGGAGGTGACATTGATCAAGATATAGTAGTGTGTGAATAAACTGCTTTGTTAAATGGTAAAAAAAAAAAAAGAAGAGCACCAATATTATTGAGAGACTAATCTGGATAGCTAGATAATAATTTCAACTACAGTTTATGGACATTTCTTGCAGAGATATGGGTGTTTCAGGCCCCGTACGTCTCAAGGAAGTTAGGAAGTTGCCTGAGAGGACAGTAGGCTCAAAGTCAACTGATGTATGCAATGGTGGGCCATTCCTTCAGTGTTGGAATTTCAGTGCATTAATTGGGCAGAAGGCTTCTAAAATTAAGTCAGCATTTTTGCAACACAGAGTGCCTCTGTATGTGAGGGCAAGTTGTGACACATCACAGATAACTTACTACAAAAAGACCCAGAGGGAATTCCTGCAACTTGGCAAAGCTGCAAATATTGTACCTAGCTGTCCTCCAACTGCCACTATGAATACACTGACCCAGGACCTGGGATGTGGGAAGGGCCCTCTGGCCTGCCTCTCCTGGTATTTTCTCTCCATCTTTGTTTGGACTTTCTCTTTGCTCTACCAACTAGCCTGAGTTGTCCTCACTTTCAGACACTTGGACAACTATAATTCACAACGTGTCAAACCATCTGTTGTGGATTAAACTCTGTTGTTCCAAAATTCATGTGCTGACATTCTAAAAGTACCTCAGAATCTAACTGAATGTGAAGGTGGAGCCTTTCAAAACTATTAAGTTCAAGTGGGTCTAATCCCACCTGGGCAGGAAGAGAAGATCAGGAATGGATCCCAAGGGTGCATACACTTGAAGACACATCGCGGGCCATAGTGGGGCGGCCACCTGTAACCCTGGGAGAAAGGAGTCAGATCTTGGATAGTCAGATTCCAGAAGTGTAAGAAATTGAATTTCTATTGTTGAAGCCACCTGGTCTGTGGTCTATTGCTCTGACAGCTCAAGTGAATTGCTATCACATTGGACTTAGGCATTGAACTTAGGAAGATAAATACAAAAGAAGGAAGAGTGAACTTGAGTGTTGTCCATCACCTACAGATGTGTTGGCTAAGTAGGAAGTACTGCTCGAGGAGTTCTGGAGAAACAAAACCCTCCCTGGAACTCTAGAACTCTTATCTCCAGGCTACTGGATCTGAAACTGGTGTTAATACCCAGAGCATATAGATCCCCTGTGATCGCACTCACTATCCACTTGCAGGTCTTCTTTGTTCAATTGTCATGACATGACCTAAGAGCAAATTAATGCTCCAATTTCTATTTTGGTTTGTGAAGCCTGGAAGGCTTTTACTGAATGCAATCCTATTCAGTTTGATGGCATCCTCTTCTTAAGATTTCCCCATCCATCTGTCACAATTTGCATCATCAATGAAGGAAAGGGAACAAAAAGTAGTCCTTGGGATATTCTAGTTCCAGGGCTTTGGAAAACGTGTTTCTTTCTCTTGACTAGTTGATGTTTGAGTACTGCAGTCTCTATGTAGATATAGAAAGAGATAGGATGCAAGCGGACAAGGTCAGATAATGTGATGTTAGGAAAATGAACCCTTAGATAGGTATTTTAATGTTTTTTTTTCTTTCATGCATTTGTTTATAACACATTTATAAGATTATCTTTTTGTTGCTTTGTATGTCCCTCCCCCACAGTATAACCCCTGCTTTCACTATATTTGATGTCAGTATAACTTGTGGAGGAGATGGGGAAAAACAAGTCGTTTAAGGATACAGGTGGACCTGATGCAACAATGAGAAGTACAAGGTCATGTCGAAAACGAGCTTTACAACGTTGGGGGGGGAGTAGGGAGGGGGGAGGATTGGGTGGTAGGGGGATAGGGGGGAGGTAGGGAAGGGATGTGAAGGGTAAACAAAGGAGGAGGCTGCAATGCTTGGTAAGAAATGTACGCATTATCCTGCCCATGTAATTGTAACCCCTCTGTACAGTATGTTCACAAAAAAAAAAATAAAATTAAATTAAAATTTAAAAAAAAAGAAAGAGATAGGATGCTGGGGGAGGGGGCGGGGAGGGTGATGGGGGAACTTGATTGCTTCAATACATAAAATCTACACAACAAGAGAATTTACAATTGATGTTCTATTTTTATTTTTTAAAATAGATTTTCATTTTCTTGAGATAGTTGTATAAAGGAGTTACCATTCAACAGAGCAGTTTTTGTTTGATGTTTTAGTCAGTTCATATCCTCTGAGTGGACAGGAAGGCTGAAAAAGATAAAGCTATTTTCCTTTGCATTATTCTGCTTTTGTAAAACAATGGTTTTTTTTTGCTTTCCAGAAGTAGATCATGTGTGTATGTCTAGTACTGGAAAACTCTATACTTCCTGAGCAGGTGTGGTTTTTCCTTCATGGTGGACCATTGTAACCATATACACACAGATATAAAAGCTCTTCTATAATTTCTGTGTTTTCTCTTGCTGTTTAGTTTTAGTTTTATTCCATTATGATAGAAGGTACTAGAAAATATTTCTGTTTTTCTATATTCCTAGTGCTTTCTTTCTTACCTAAAATATCATCTAATTTGGAGAAAGTCCCAAGGTTTCCATTTCATTTTCTTGACTGTATTTTGTCTTCCCTTTGGCATCATAAGAGAAAAAGAAAAACAAACAAAAAACTTGTGCTGTATCCTCTTCTGTTTCTCTCTAATCTAGGACACTACCAAGATGAAATATATTTGGAGTCTCTTCAATATTGTCAGGAAAAAACCCTACACTTTGCCAGGATGTGACTATTATTTAGGTTCTGAGTTTTTGTACTTAGTTACCTAGCTACTTTGAAATTGTTAGTTTTCGTGCAGTGTTTATATGCTAGATATTGTACTAAATGATTTACATGTATTATGTTCTCCAAACTTTAATAAAGCCATTTTAGCAATGGGAAGATAATGGATGGAACCTAGACTGAATTGATATCTAGTGGATGAGAACTCTTCATTTACTCCACTTCTGTTCACTTGGCTTTATGTATTCTAGAGTATGAGCAACACCACATAACTGAGTTTTCCATCATCTTTCCATATCATACTAGCACCGTATGAACTCTCCTTCTTAATCTATTTCCTTTATTGTCTTTACAGACAATGAGCTTTTGGAATAAATGATTTCTTATATGTTTTTTTCCATCCCTGTACATAAAAATGTCTTTAAGTACTTGGAGGTAATCAAACTGATGATAAAGATGACAATCATGATGATAGTGATGATGATGGTGATAATTATGATGAAAGAGATGATGAATGATGTAGGCATTATCGGTATTTCATGTAGCGATGATTTGAATTTCTGCTTCTTTTCCTATGCACACTTCTTAAACGTCAACCTTAGAAATCATCTCCCATTTTTCTTTCCAGATAATTTGACTTCCGTTCCATATTGCAGAGTCCACAGAATGAGAAGCTTGGCTATCAGAACTGCAGAATCACTGTTATTTTGAAATAAAAAGTCATGCCAACTCTAAGGAATTGGCTATATCATAATAGCAGGATGGAGTTGAGATCGGGCACATCTTCCTTGGATGCCAAAGTGAACTTCAATACACTTAGGCATCATAATTCTCACATAATAGTATATCGAGTAAATGTGGCACCGACCTCTATCCTAGAAAGTGGTACTGAGCTCAGAAGATAAGTGGGATTTGTTGGGAAGCTGGAACAAACCTATGGATACCTCCTCCACATCTGTCAGATCATCCAAGCCACTTGAGGAGATTCAGTAGCATTGCAGTGCGGTTGGCAGTGCAGTAGCTGATAGCTTTGTTTAAAATTCTGTGATTTGTTTTATATTTGGTTCCAAGTCAAACGCTATAAATCCTGCAGGGTGCTTATATTTATAATTTAAATGTGCACAGCGTTATTATTCTGTTCTGCAGAATCAGCAGGAATAGTCTTCTGATAACATATTGCCAGTGCACTCAGGAGCCCTGTTCCTTATTGTAACACACACCACACACACACACACACACACACACACACACACACACACACACACACACACACACACACTTTGGCTAACATTTGTGAGCAAGGGGCTCAAAAGACTGATATCCACAAATAGTTACCATTGGAGGACAATCAATACCTGAGCTTAAGTGTGGGTGCATAGATGAGATTTTGAACTTGAAAGCATTGTAAATATTATCCTGTATTAAGTACATTTAAATTGAGTTCATATGGGTTTACCTTTGGCAAATAAAATGAACATTTTCTACAAATTAAACATACCTACAATAAAAAAGGTTTTCTCAGATGAGTCACCCTTATTGTCTTCTTCATTTTAAAAACACATCCCCCCAAAAAGCACCGGAATATGAATATGAATCACAAGAGCGGTACATTCATTTGACTAATCAGAACGTAGACCTTCACTTGCAACAGGCATAAACCCTTTACCTGCCAGGTCATGAAGAAGTCTTGAGGGATTGTGCGGCAGGTCACTTTGGTGTAAGTCACTGTGGGTACATTTCTGTGTTATTCTGTATCAGAGCATTTCAATATTTTAACAGGCTATTTGACAAATGTCAACATTTTTCAAAGCTCATTTATATTAATAGATAGTACTGGAATTTTGATGCTTAGAAATGCAGATAGATTTGATCTAGTGGTTAAAAAAAAGCTTAGAACACTTTCCAGTTCTTCAATAGGAATTTCAGACTTGACAATCTTCAATCAAGGGTTTTCTAGCCACTAGGAAAACGAAGAAAATGAGATGCAGATCTTTAGTTGTCTCTAATATTCATTGTCCCACTTCATGGTCTTAATAGCTGAAGGAATGTGTATTAGTTTGCCAGTAGAAATGCTCGTGAAGTCCAACAGGTAGAGTGGCTTAAAGGATAGAAATGTAATTCCTCAGAATTGAAGGTCAAGTTTTCAGCAGAGTGGGCTTCAGATTGAGGCCCCTGATCTTGGCATTGGTTTACATATTCCTCTACCAATGTCTTCTGATGGTCTTGCGTGTGTGTGTGTGTGTGTGTGTGTGTGTGTGTGTGTGTGTGTGTGTGTGTGTGTGTGTGTGTGTGTTAGTAAAAACTCACTCATGTGTACATGTATGCATGTATGTTCTAATTTCATCTTCTTAATTGGATTAGGTCTCACCCTTATGGCCTCATTTGCCCTCCATTTGTTCTCTTCCCTTCTCTCTCTGAAGAGCCTGTTTTATGTCCCTGTCATTTATTTTGCTGTGCATTAATTGTACAAAGAGGTTTCACAATAGTATTTCGCACATGTATATAGTAATTATATTTTAGTTTGATTAACCCTATTTTCTCTTTTTTTTAAAAGAAAAAACAGCATGACAAAATATTTACATATTTTAAGTTTATTTCTAAGTGGAAAACATGTCCTTTTTAACCTCCACGACCTTGTGACCTGGACTTGGGCAGAGTTTCTGACTACAACTTCAAGACTGTCATATTGATGGGAAGATGAGTGGTTTCCATAAGGCGTATTGATAGCTGTAAGCACATGATCTTAAAAACATGTTTAGTTTTTATCTTATAGCCTCATTATTCCCTTCCCATCTGCTGGTTCTGGGGATCTAGTCCTGGGCCTCATGCCTGTTAGGCAAGCATTCTTTCACTGAGATGTAGCCTAAACCCAGAATCCTATACAATCTTAATGAGAACAAGCAGAGGTCAACAGAGAAAAATCACATTCATCACAGCAGGTTCAACTACATCCTAAGTTGATTCCCTCAAATGTAAATATGACAGATAGACAAGGAAAAAACCCCTGATTGGTCAGCCATATGTAATGAAATACTTCAGCTCTGCAAAAGGAGTTTTGAAAGTCTTTTTCTGCTGCCTGATCATATCTAGTGTGTCAGCCAACAATATCTACTTATTCTCAGCTGACAACAGTGCCAGTTAATTAGCTCTTGTTTCTGTTTGGACTATTTGGTAGACTTAAACTATGTTCATATTGCCATGAGGAGCAAACATGAAGAAAGCTTCGCCTTGGATGTAGATGTGGGCTTTCCTAGTTGCAGTGACATTTGAACTGTAACTCAGAGTAAAAGGTTATAATAGGTCAGACATTAAAAGCAGATCATCTAATTCTAAACAATTAATGACAATTTTGCCTTGAAAACAAAATACCCTCAATCTCAATAAAAGTTTCAAAATACAGATATTAGAGATTACTGCAGAATTACACAAATATCTATAAGTTCCTCAATCCTTTTAGCACTTTGACCTTTTTAAAGATTTAATACTTTTGCAGTTAGTATAAAATATTCATCATGTCCAGTTTTTGAACTAGAATACATTGCAATCTTTTACAACTTCTGAAAAAGCTTTCTCTCTTCCAGATTCCTGTAAATTCTTTTCCAACAATGCTTATGAAAGCCAGAGGATTTTTTTCCCCCTGGAAAATAGAGTACTTGCAGTAATTTAGAAAACAGAAGAGTTTGCTTTCTTTATTTCATTGTATTTTTTGCAATGCATCTGTGTAACAAGCTTTGGCTGAGGAGCTCATTGGCGCAGACTGGGGTACTGGGATCTTTGCTTTCTGAAAACAAGTCCTCTGCGCCAGCTCCTGCCTCACCTAGTTAGAGACTTCTAAACTAGCATTAAGTACGAGGGAAACAGCTCTGATGCCAGTGCAGATGTGGTAAAGATCCATCCTTCCTTCCTTCCTTCCTTCCTTCCTTCCTTCCTTCCTTCCTTCCTTCCTTCCTTCCTCCCTTCCCCTTTCTTCCCTCCTCCTCTCTTTCTTTTCTCTCCTCTCTCTCTCTCTCTCTCTCTCTCTCTCTCTCTCTCTCTCTCTCTCTCTCTCTCTCTCTCTCTCTCTCTCTCTCTCATTCTTTCTCTCCTATTTCCCCATCCTTCTCAGAGAAACATAAAGACACACATCAGAATTACTGACTGGCGTGCTGCTTGGTGTCTTTGATTAGAAACAGTATACAGGAAAATAAAACCAAAATGACAGTTCAACCCTGAAAGTGGAAAGCTTTCAAATGCATTGCAATAAAAGAAAAAAATAGTTAAGGCAGTTGTAAATATCATTGCATGTCCACCATACTGACTCACATTGGGAAGATAATAGAGCATTAAAATCAGCTTAAGAAATCATAGGAGGGGGCTGGGAAGGTGGCTCAGTGGTAGAGCGCTTGCCCTGCATGCATCAGGCCCTGGGTTCGGTTCCTCAGCACCACATAAGCAAAAAGAAAAAAGCCGGAAGTGGTGCTGTGGCTCAAGTGGTAGAGTGCTAGCCTTGAGCTGAAGAGCTGAGGGACAGCGCCCAGGCCCAGAGTTCAGGCCCCACGACCGGACCCAAAAAAAAAAAAAGAAATCATAGGAGGGAAGGGAGGGGAAGGGGAAACAACGAGGAGGCAACAATGCTTGATAAAAAATGTACTCGTTATCTTGCCCATGTAATTGTAACTCCTCTGTATGGTATTCTTACAATAAAAATTATATATATATATATATATATATATATATATATATATATATATGAAATCATAGGAGGTAAAGAGCTGCGGGTTCCAGAGCTTTCTGCTCAACCTCAACCAGCCTTCATTTTGATCTCCTTGTTGCACCCCCCCTCCCCTGTGGAGAAGTGGTCAAGGTTGATCAGTCAGGTTTGAGCAGATGAATTCTCCTGTCATAGCTATACTTATGCAATGTTTAGGAAGATTCTGGAAAATAATATCCCAATTATGTACTGATGAAATACTAATTTTCTAGAAATTCGAGTTTTAGCAATGACTGATAGAACAAATAATTACATTTCTAAAATAAATAAAAAATACAGAGCTGGTATCAACCAAATGAGTTAATGAAAAATCTCCAATAAATCCGCATATCGCCAACAAATCCTGTTATCTTCTTAAGGAATAAAGCACAGGGTGTCAGAAATGCCTTGCCTTTACACAAGGTGTGAATCACAAAAACAAAGACCAAAGGAATGGCAAATCATCATTGCACTGATGCATGAAGGTGCTGTGTCTTTCTTGCTTACTACATACTCTAAAACTCCATTCAAACATGCCCATAACTATGGAAAAACAAGTTTTAAGCCAAGTTTTAAGATTTAGCATTTGGGTCTGGGAAGATGGTTCTGTGGTATTGTGCTTGCCTCGCATGTATGAGGCCCTGGGTTCAATTCCTCAGCACCACATAAACAGAAAAAGCCGCAAGTGGCACTGTGGCTCAAAGTGGTAGCCTTGAGCTGAAGAGCTGAGCAACAGCGCACAGGCCCAGAGATCAAGCCCCACGACTGACCAAAAAAAAAAAAAAAAAGATTTAGCACATGGAACACAATTATTTATTAAAACTAAACATATGCAAACATGAACAAAATACATCTATGTACAAAGCACGGTATGATTTGTACTTAATATTTAAAAACGTACTTGCAAACTTTCTCTACATTAACATAGTGGAAAACAATAAATACAACCCCAATAATAACAACAAGAAAGTAGGAAAGTTTCCCTGGATCAAAACTGTCAGCCATGGAAACTGTAAAGCTATGGATCGATTCTATCCTCAACCCACCTGCTTGGGTTTCAGGTTCATTGCTCAAAACTCCCTTCCTAAATTGTGCTGTCTTAAGAATGTCTCTACAAACTGTGGTAATATGCTTTTCTTTCTGTATCTCAAAGGACAAGGGGAAGCCAAGAATTCTTTTTGGGGCTTCGAATTATATGCCTTGTGGTGTGGAGATCGCTACTTGAGTCAGAAAGGTAATTCATGCAGACTGGTGCTCAAGCTTGAGATTCAGGACTGGTTGGGCCATACTTCCTCCATTTCCATTCCTGGAATGCAGTTGCTGAAGTTTAAACCTGTGAACAATAAGAACAAGAAAAGGTCAGGTTCCAAGAAGGTGAAGAAGACACAGAGAAAGTGGAAGCAGACCAGCTCTTGGTTAAAAACAAAAACAAAAACAAAAAGCAAAAATTCAGTGACTAGCTGCATTTTTCCACACACAGCAGTCCCTTGTATGTCTCATACATTCCGAACTGAGCATTCTCTGAGCCAAATGTATTGCCTCAGATCTACCTCTTTCCAACCTACAATCCTAATCTTTGTTCCTACCTCCATGATTGAACTTCGCACTCAGGTTGAAAGTGTGGGTATAGTCACATTCTTCCTCATTTCCTACTGCTCATGTCCAATCAGTCATTGTGTTTCAATTTTTTTTATCTTCTACCCAGTTCTCTGTTTTCCTTCTTCTTCTACATCCCTCTTATAGCTGAAGGAGTTTCAACTAGGGAATTTAGGTCCTTATCATTTTCCAATGGGATATTGCAATAGCTTCCAATTTCGCTGTTTCTACCTTTGGTCCTCTTCCACATCAAGCTTACAGTGGTGTTGATCAGGCACAGGGCTCATATATCCCTCTTCTAACCAAAGTCCCTTTCTGTACTTGATCACCCTTCTGTCCCTTCTGTACCCTATCATTAAGAGGGTATGGTTCAAGACTGGTGCATAAAGAAACACTGTGACTCATTAGGAAATGCATGCTTTGGGAGTGTACAGTCATCAGAGAGATGAATTAGCAGGCAACTCGGCACTTCCGAAGAAAGTTTAGTATTTGAGCGTGTTCTTCAGAGTTTTCAGTAAAGAAACATTTGTGTTGGTAACAAAAAAAAATCACAAAAAACCCCAAAAGCAATGTCTGGAGACTTCTCTATCCTAAGTGAGAAAGGAACAGGAGTCTGAGCTGGGTGTTGTTAATGGTTTGTTGGAGTCTGTGAAGAGACAGAGCTGTAGCTTATGCTGTGCATTTGAGATGCAGTGGCACCAGTGGTGGAGACCTGTATCCTGCTTTTCCATGGCTTGGTTGGCAGGTCCTTTGATCGGGGTGGTTACACTGTTGCCTAGGTGCTGAGGGAATGCTGGGTACTGACTTCCATGTCCTGAGCGAGGCAGTCATAGCCTGGGGGAAGGGACCACAGTGCAAGGGCAGGATAACTTTGGCATCCTCCCACAGCAAGTGTGGCTGGAAGATGGTCCAGCGTATAGGAGCACAGTGTGGTGCAAGGAGAACTGTGATTACAGGGATGGTTTCAGACCAGGCTGCTCAAATAGTAGGTGGAAATTCTGGGTATGTTTTGTATGCTAGGTTGTAAGGGCCAGCCTTCAAAGTGACTAAATGACTCGTTAGTGATATTAACAAACAAGGAAAGTTAGCACTTCATTCTAGCCTATCAAATCATTATGGCTTATGCTGGGATGTAAGTCTTTCCGTGATCTAGTGCCCTGTGCTACTTCTCAAGTAAGTTTGTGAGAAGATACACATGTAAACGTAAGATCACATTAAGGTCTTCGATATACAAAGAAGTTTATACAAAGAGGGAGATAGCAGTAAATGAGCAAGGCTGTGAATAAGAATTTGGAGATAAAGAAACAGGAAAGGTAACATAAAACTCTAGAATTTCCTCACTACTCCTGATAAAAAGTTGTGAATTAAGACTCTCCAAAATAAATATAACCTATTCACTTAGTTGAGATTTTCTTTTAATTTTTTCAAAAGTTATACTGACAAAGAAAATCGTTTTGTATGCTACACGTATAGTATAACTCAAGGTAGTAGCAAATATTTTGAGGGATGAAGCACTTTTGTTTGTATAGCTGGTATCAAAGAAAATTGCACAGAGAAAATTTAAGCTAAAACAATCCTTTTCTTATTCTAAAAACATTATGGTACCTAAATGCAGCAATAAACGTTCAGTGCCAGGGTAGTGTTTTTTGAAACCTCCCTCAGCTTTCCTATTGTTGATCTAAAAACTGCAGAGATGTTTAGGATGCATTTGAATTCATGAGTTTGCATCAATCATGCTTTCTTAGCTGTTTGTTTTTTCTCTCACATTGTTTTATTATTTTGTGCATAATGTTATGCTCTCAGTAGACAACTTGGCAGAAGACAAGAATCATAGCTCATAAGCATTTTGGAATTTCTATCTGCTCTGTCAAATCACATTAAATATAATTATCTGCTCAAAATAGGTCAATGTGTTAAACAAAAAGCATTAATACATCTAGAATCGAATTTTGAGGTAGGATTTATCTATCTATTTATTTATTTCAGTGTTGGAGATAAAACCTGGATATTAGGCAGGTGCTCTACCACCCAGCTACAACCTCAGCCTGGAGATTCTAAATGCAAGTGATTATTTCTATGTTATAGCTTGCTGTTGTACAGAGATTCAAAAACGTCTTAACTTCTCTCCTTAAATCTTCGAGATCTGACAAAAATATTGTTATTGGGCTAGAGTGTCTGAATTGATACCTGAATTTATTTGGCAACCAAGAAAGCAATTACTCACTGGTATAGTGAGTAATTCCCAGGACAACGACAGAAATATGTAAGTGAAAAGAAAAAAAGCTAGGAAGATTGGCTATAGAATTAACGAATGTCAAGCTTGTATCTTTCTATTACTTTCTGATCTTTTCCTTTTAGAACATAGTATGGATCTAAAAAATTACACAGAAAAACACCAAAAGAATGGTATCTCTGCAGTGCACAAACCAGAGGCTAGAAATATATATATTTTTACAGTATACAGGAATGAGAAGGAATCGCTGTTTCCTTCCAGCACAGTGTTCCCTACCATTTCTTTTTTTCCCAAATGAACAGATGAAAGTGCTTTCATTGGCTTAGTGGGTCCTCCCTTGGAGCATTTTGGTCCTGTAGAAAGCACTCTTCTTCTACAGCTGAGTTGTGAAGAAACCATAGCCAGTTGGTAAAGAAATTCTACATCTATTAGCTAAGGCTGGTCCACATATCTCCTCACCCAGCTTCTCAAATTCAATACTTGAAAATGTCCATTAAGAGGGGAAGAACAAATTCTCAGCTGCTTTCTATTGTAATTGCCCCTGAATTTTTGGCTAGAGAGAGAGATGAAATTCTGATATTGACACACATTGCTGGATGTCTCTCTCTGTGTCTCTACCTCTACCTTCTGCGAATTGCCAGATAAACATGATGAACACCATTTAGTCAACAAGCACATTCTGAATGTATATGGCAGCACTGGATTAGTAGCAGGGCAGTAGACAAAGACAGTGAACAGAATAATGATATTCCTTACTGGAGACACTACCCAGAGTGAGGAACATTGTGGTCACACCAGTTCTGCACAGGTAATATTTATTGGTTCTTTTGCTTTTTATTGTTTGATCTAAAGGGGACAGATTATTCTGTAGGTTCTACAAAGCATCCCATCGATTGTAAGAGCACTTGATTGGTGCTTCTCATAACAATTCAATTAACATCAAGTTCATGCCCGGAATGGTAGCTACATTGCTGTTTGGGAGGCTGAGAACAATAAGCTGCAGATTTGCCAGCGTTGTCACGTAGGTCTTGAGAGCCAAGACTCTGTCATCAAGATTGCCGAGTCTTGTCTAATTGTCACTGCTAGTGGGTGTTTACTGACCCAGGAAAAGACAGAGTGCATTGATAAGGCAGGAAGAGTGAATTGTGCCATTCCTTAGATAGGCAGGGCAATCTGGGAAGAAATCTTCTGTATCCATCAACCACATTCATTTCTCTGGCAGCTTTTCTTACAGTTTGTTTTTAGACAAACCAACAATCATGGTTTCATGGACACCAGTCATTAACTTTTCAAGATTTAAAATCATCTAAGAGGCAGCAGGTGATGGAAACCAGGTATTAATGAGTATCTCAGTGAATGGAATTAGGAAACTTACACAGTCATTGCCCAGGTGTGGGGAGAATTCATCAAGCTGTCAGTTCTTGGTTTTACCTTGTGCAGAGTGCTCACCTGAGAACAGAAGATAGGTTTTGATCTACAAGCTCAGAGAGCCACTAAGGATGAAAATAAAGTTTCTTGTATTGACCTTTTATTTTTTTCTCCAAGGGAAGCTCAATTTTCCTGCAAAATTTGTCATTAAAGTCATATTTGCCTCTTGGTATTGCCTGGAAATTATGCATTAAGATTTATGAGCTTTCTTCAGCCATCCTCCATGTCACCCTAAAGGAGTTAACTTGCTGGAGATGGGGCTGAAAGGGAGGGAGGAAGCTGAGCCATAAACAACAGAGACACCCCGGGGACTGAATTATTGATTCCTGCTTGCTTCATGAGCTAGGTCTGCCTCCACAAACCCATATCATATGTTTCAAGTGCCATTTTATAAGGCAGGTGTACTTTAGTCCTTCTGTTTAAATAATTCAGTGAGAGTTTTGGGGATCTGAATTTATCAGCCAACACGAATACATTGTTGGCATTCAGGACAGTACAGATGACATTCATCAAAAATCCAATGGACTCTCCACCATCCAATATAAAGACAAATGTCTTAGCCTAGGATGATGGGAAGCTGAGAGATCCTAAGCACTTTTTACATGAAACTGAGTTCCTGGCCAATCTATTTCACATTACCCGCATCCTTCAGGTAGAATAAAATATCATCAGTCAAACTGTATAGGAGTGACATAGGAGACTCTCCAGCTTTTAGAGTAAATGTCATGGTTTTGCTCCAGCTTTTCTCTGCTATGGTGAAAACAGCCAAGCTGCCTTCAGTGTTCTCTGTAGATGGTTTTAGTTACTTGTGTGATCATGGCTATAATAAACAGTGCCAGAGGCCTGGGGCGGGGGAGAGTAGAGTGGGGAACCTCTCTTCATGTGCCCTTCCAGCCTTTATCTCCCTTAATCCTTGGTTCACTATTGTTTATTCCTCAACTAGTGACAATAAATATGTGAAAATGGAAAAATGTGACTATGCATAGAAATGAGCAATTTTCATGGTATGCTAATCAGTACCAATATATTACTGATGCATTAATACTGAGTAATTACCACAATATTCAGGAGGGGGAAATGAGAAGAAGAAAGGAGAGTGAAAGATTATACTTTTCCTTCTTTCCAAGACAGAGAGGTCTAGGTCTAGTTGGGAAAGAAGGAGATGGAAAACTGGAGAATATGTATCAAGTGGTTTAATTAAGTGAAAGAGGCTGACACGTTATAGACGGCCTTGTCGATGTGTTAAGGGCTTTAAGTGTAATCTTAGTGAGAACTGATTAGCATGCTCTAAGCAGAGGAATATTATGTGAATTCAGATTGCTGTTGCATCACTTCTAGTGGTTCAAAACCAATGTTCTGGAACTAGGTTCAATGATTTAACGTTTTCTTTTCTTTTGTGTAGCTAGGTATTGTTTAACTAGTTCAGGCAGTTTTTGTTATAATTCTTACAGTTACACATACCAAAGTGGAGCAGTGTTATTTTAACTGAGACCAATTGTGAGAATCATGTTTAAAATGTGTAGTGTCGTGTGTGTATTTCTGTAGTCAACCTTAGTTGCTTCAAAGTAGACTATCTCCTTTATATGAAAGGATGCTCCACATTTAAACTCTTCCAGCAGAAAACCTTGCTTGGGAGAGGACCTATTTAGTGGAATCAGGAAGTACAGATGGATGAACACTAGCACTTAATGTGAGGAGGAGGATTTGAGGTAAGGAAATTTCTTCCTCAGAGAAAGGGTTAGAAGTCTAACCATGGCTCATCAAAGATTGTAGAAACCTGGAATATTTAGCATCTACTGGCAGACAGACTGCGGCAAAGGTCTGTTTCCTTGGAAACATTGCTTACTGGCCTCTACAATGACATATTCATTTTGAGATAAAAGTCCAAAGGGCATTGAGGCACAGATTTTATTGCAAAACCCACTTATAACATCCATTGATACTAAGATTTCTTAGACCTTGAACCAAATAGGAGACATTGTAATAGTCATCAGTTCTGATTGGTGAGTGGTCAGATGACTATCCTGTCCAACTAGTTTTTGTATTTAAAATCTTGAAGATGTCTTGCCCTACCACTATCTATTTTGCATAGCAATGAGCTGGGTTGACCTTTGGGAAATTATTTTGTTAATTCCTAAATAGAACTAGACAGAATTAAAAGTGCCAGATAGCTGGGTGCCAGTGGCTCATGCCTTCAATCCTAGGTGCTCAGGGTCCTGAGATCTGAAGATCATGGTTTGAAACCAACCCAGGGCAGACAAGTCCATGAGACTCTTATCTCCAATCAACCACCAGAAAACCAGAAGTGTAGCTGTGGTTGAAAGTGATAGAGTGCTAACCTAGAGCAAACCTGGGACAATGCCCAGGTCCTGAGTTCAAGCCCCATGACTGACAGCTAAAAATAACAACAAAAAAACAAAAACCCAACTAGATAATACCTTATTATTTTTATAGTAATATTTCCTCATAAGAGCTGTGACAATGCAAGTCTTTTAGGAAATACAGGAAGCGTGTAGAGTGAAAGGTCTTCTTGATTATCTGCAAGGTCTGTTCCACTCACTGCTACAGACACTGCCACTGTGGGAGTGAGCAGAGGTGGACTTTTCTTTGGGTGTTAAAGAAGAG
The DNA here is from genome assembly GCF_024711535.1 of Dipodomys merriami. Lineage (NCBI taxonomy): Eukaryota > Metazoa > Chordata > Mammalia > Rodentia > Heteromyidae > Dipodomys > Dipodomys merriami. The sequence continues at coordinate 18,914,096 of NW_027202826.1, forward strand.
CCTGCTGTCTGTGTGCATTATAAAACAGGAAATGTTCTTTGGATTTTCCTACCAGAAAACCATGATTTTGCTGTTAGGTACCATTTCTCTAGAATGGGTGGTTGAAAGCTGTATGTTATCCTGATCCTGACTCCTACACACACACACACACACACACACACACACACACACACACACACACACACACACACACACACACACACACACACACACACAAGAGACAGAGAAACAGAGAGTGCCAGATCACAGCTCTAAGAGCTCAGGAGATGGCAGAGCATTTGGTTGAATTCCTAAGAAGAGTGACATAGCAAATGGAAATCTTGTGATGCTCACTTATAAACCACACGCTGGGTGTGGTAACCTTTCCTGAGCAATGACATCATGATCAAGCTGGCTCAAGAGTCATCACATCTAAACGATTTCACTAATTCCCTTCCTTTCTCTCTCAACTAGTGGCTGGTGCTTAAGTCAAGTCTGGTGAATAGCCAGAGAATATGTAGGAGTGGATTCTAACTATTCTTTGAATGTGATTTTGCTCCTTTGCCGTGTGTGTGTGTGTGTGTGTGTGTGTGTGTGTGTGTGTGTGCGTGTGTGCGTGTGTGCGCACGCACTATTCCTAATGTAACAAATAGGGTGGGTGTGAAGGAAATGTTTGCCTCAAAGAATGTAAGAGATACAACAGCTCAAGGGATCTTTCTCAGGAGAAAATGGGTCACACAAGGGGTAGAACCTATTTATACCAGTGTTGGGAACTTTTATTCTCTCTGCTATCCTCTCTTCTAGTTGTAATGGCCAGTATGAATTTGGATTCACGTTCAGTTTAGGATAGCTTGTTATTGATTTGAGACCATATTTATAGCATCTCGTATTACAAAACTGTTGTTGAATACTTTCTATATTTATAATATAGTTTATCATTCTTAAGCTTTCATGGTATAATAATCCACATATTTCCAGACCATGCTGTCAAAGTAAAATTTGGGGGACTGTCTATTGCAAACATCTTAATGTATATTTACATTAGAGTTACAAGAATCGTTTTGAGAAACTTATAATTGGTTTTTAACTTATCTGTTTTGTGATAGCTGTTTTAAATGTCTGGTCTACTCAAAACAAGAAAAAAAAATGAAAAAATGCCTGTGCCTTTTGTTTTTAAAAGCTATCTAGCATCTCATTTTCTATTGTTCTTGATACAAATGTCACTTGTACCAGTCACATGGTATTCTGAAAGACTTACATCCTAAATCAAATAAACATAACTAAGAAATTAGAAATAAAGTAGATTTTACTAACCAGAAATTTATCTTTATTGAGAAATTCAATTAAAACCATTTAACATGATATGGAACATTAATGTCATTTTAATTGGTTCCAATGACTACATATAGTCATTGCCAAAAGTGACACAAAACAACAGCAATAATTATTTAAAAGCCCTGTCAACAAAGTTAATGTCATCTCTGGCACCCTTGTAGAGTAAGCAGTGTGGCTAGCCTTCATCACATGGCCATTAGAGCACACGCAGAAACCAAACCTTAAAGTCTCAAAGTCCAATAATCTTATAAAAATAAAGTTTCTAGGAAAGTCAGATTTATTGAGAGTTACTACTTGGTGACATCTAGAAAATCTGTGTTTTATTGTTGTTGTTGTTGCTTGTTTGGTTATGTCCCAGATGAACCACATCCAAGGATATAGTTAGATTTCAACCTTGCCCGTTTTCATCTGCCAATTGGGAACTTACCAGACTCGTGAGAAATTGTCTTAACCGTGAGCAGCTTCACACTTTCTTTATCAGACTGAGGTCTATTGGAAACAGAGAAGACTGTCAGCACCTCAGTGATCACAAAGTGACTATGAAAGGACACATATGCCACGCACACAGAATGAAGAAACACGTGCACAGATGTGTTTTATGTACTTCTAGGGCTATACTTGTGTGTTTTCATAAAGACTTGGTGTCTTTCTATCTATCACTTCCTAGTTCTCCTGGAATCAAGCCAGCAAATCCTCATTACTATGTTATAGTCGAGATCACCAGCTGAAGTACCTGTCCATTGGATGTGTGGGGACATCTCACAAGGTCTACAATATGTTTCTGGACTACAGGACAGACCAACCAGAAGTGTTTCCAAACTTATGAGCAGCTGCTGGACTCTGAGGATACCCTTTCTCATGGGGGCCTGAGACACTATAGTACTCATATGGCACTGTCCACTTCCATCAAACATTCTCACTCATTCCTTTCCAGATCTCAAATAGATTCAAACCCTCATCCTTCTATTTTTAATCCAGACAGGTATGTGACCTAGAGACATTATTTCCAATGTCTATAACCTAATGAAATACAAAATGAAATGCAGGCTACAAATTCAGGCCAACAAAGGCAACCGAATTATTTCTTGACCAGAAAACAACTTGTCATGTCTACTTGCAGCACCTTGGTGACAACAATTGATTGGACTGCCAACAGCTGCTTTGTCTGGATGAAGTCAAAGTAGATGAGCATCTGCTGTTAAAGAAAAGCCCATCAGACACTGCTCAGATCAGAGGTATAATTCTCCATAGCTGATAAATACACTGAAAAATGTACTGGCTAAATGATGTTAAAACTGTAGCTGCAATTCCTGGGGTATTTCTTCTTGATCTTCTACTTAGCCATTTTCTACTTTATCATTTTATCTGTGTTGAAGACAGAAAGTTGGGAAATAGCTCTGGCTATTTCCAAAAAATCCCATATGTGGTACTTTCTACATTGTTTTCTTCTAATGAAAACAATCCCAGAAAGTGTAATATAGACTTGTTCACCCCTATAAATGATATGGTGATAAGTTCTAAGGCAAAACTGTGACATGGTCTTACTTACTGATCATTTCCATTTTCTGGTGTACCTAGGAGAGGAGACAGTTGTTATTAAATTTGAGACCCTTTGCTGCTCTTCTAAAACTTTTTTCTAAAGAAATGTTATCCCTCCAGAAGTATTTGCTAAAGTATGGTTAGCACTCATCTTGATGTTTATAAGATAGTCCCAATTAGATCAGCTTTATTGAATGTAGCTCTGGGTTAAATTTTGTTTGTGTGTGCTGGTCCTAGGGCTTGAACTCAGGGCATAGGCACTGTCTCTAAGATTTTATGCTCAAGGTTAGCACTCTACTACCTGAGCCACAGTTCCACTTTTATCTTTTAGATGTTTAATTGGAGATAAGATTCTCATGGACTTCTCTGTTCCAGCTGGCTTTGATCATTGATCTTTATATCTCAGCTTTCTGAGTAGTTAGGATTAGAGGCATAAGCCATCAATGTCTGGTTTTGGGTTAGTTTTGATCTTATAATTTATATGACTTTGAGAAAGTCCTATACTCTATCACATCCCAGATACACTAGAAAATCTCCATTTATTTAATAATATCTCAAAGAAACTTCTCCTCAAAGTAATTACCTTTTCATCCCAGAAAATTGAATTTTCTAATTTCCTTTCTACATTGCTCTTTTTGGGGGACAGAAATTCCTACATTTTGTGGTGAGCTACAGTGTAGATATTGTTTCTAATTGCATCTTAAATCTACTTATTTAGCCTCTTAAAAGTGCCCTGTAAATTCTCACTGAGGGTGCTAATTGAAATTAATACTCTGCCTAGCTGCTTCTGTTTACTTTTTTAAATTTTGTTGTTCGTGGGTTTGAACTCAGGGCCTTGAAGTTTCTAGGAAGGCATTCTATTACTTGAGCCATACTTTCTGTCATATTTTTGATCCAGTTATTTTTCAGGTAGAATCTGGGCCAGCCTCCAATTGTGATCTTCTTACTTATGGCTTCTTATATCATGGGCTCAAAGGAGCACTCTAGAATACTTGGCTTATTAGTTGAGAAGGAGTCTTGCTGATTTTTTTCCCAGGCTGACCTTGAACTGTGATCCACTTACTCTCTGCCTCTTAAAGTAGCTGGGTTCATAGCTGAGTCATTTAATCACAATTCTTAATCCCTGGGGTTTGATCCATAACATCTTGCGCTGATTATTCATGAGGTCTGATTTCCTCTTTCCTCTTAAGTAGGGTTTTAATGGCATCAAAAAAATCCTGTGTCATATGGAGTATCGTTCACAATGCACACAGTGCTAATCAAAATGAATCAACAATTTTTGTATGATGGTCAGAATACTTTTGATAGAGGTTAGTGAGCCCACAGACACCTGTTAAGAGATAACTTGAGTATACACCTTCTTACATGAGTTGAAGCTTAGCCTACTTGTCAATATTATTAGCCAGAGAAGCCTCATGTCAAATCTCTGACTCACAGATCTTCCAGAGAACACAGTGGGTTTCCTAATTTTCTGAACTTAATGAAATCCCACCCACATACTTGAAGAGGGATTAACTGTGGTGTCTAATGGTGCTAATTTAGTGATAACACAATGCTCTAAATTCTGTTTGGAAAACAAAGTTAAACCATAACCAAACAGATGGACTAATTCCATAATTGCCAAATACAGTTTCAGACAGTCCTATGTGTCGTCAGAGAAACTCTCCATTGTGCTAGGAATTGTGTACACCCATAAGAATAGAAAAATGCCATCTTTTCAAAAAATATATTGTCAGATCTTCTTATGTAAGCAGTTGTTCACCACAGTCTTTTTTCACAAATAGATATAGCATACTAAGTTTTACCTCTCCTTTATACTGTATACCCGGATGGCTCACTTCCTACCAAACAATGTGGGTGGCATAAAAACTTACAGAAAATAAAACTGATTTATAAAAATGCTGCTTTGGTTCTAAAAATGACACAGGACAATGCTTCAGATGTGATTAGAAAGTTCATCCACTTTGCTCCTGAAGGAAAAGACATTTGATTTGTTTTGCTCTTTCCCACTCAGAGATAAAATGAACTCTGCTGCCTGGGTCTCCTAACTTTTCCTTACACTCTCCAGATCACACCCCTACTGTCTGTGGGATGCCTGATCAGTCATTGAACTGACCAACATTCACTAGTGTCCTGGGGACACACAGTCCATGGAGCAAGCAAGGAATAGGGAAGCTTATACACCCCAGAAAAATAACTGCCTTTACCTTTCTACGGTTTATAAGACTTTGGTAGGATTTTGTTAGTGAAATATTTAGAATCAAAATGGGGAAAGAGAGGATTCTATTTTAACTGGATATTAAAAATGAAACTCTACATTCAGGGAGTAAGGGTCTATTGTATATTTGGGACACAAGCACAGGTATGTGATGCTACGGAATACAACCAGGATCTGGAACAGACAATAGATTAGAGTACAGTAGCACAGAGGAGAGCTTAGTCATGGAGGTGAAGAGAGCTCAGCCGTAGAGCAGAAAAATGAAATAAAAACAATGGAAGTATCAGTACAGTAGAGAGTTTAATAATCATTTTCAAGATTGGTGCAGCAATTGTGGCACATATACTATACTAACATAGCACTTATTAAAAAGGAAAACCAGATGTAGATATATGCTAATGTTTATTTTGATAAATTATCTGTGCATTCAATGGATTCTAAGAGACAAACTTTATTGAAACCAGCAACAGAAAATGTAACAGTCATAGAAGAAACCTTCACTGGAAAGGAAGGAACACTACTCTCAATATTATAGACTTCTGGCCGGGCACTGGTGGCTCACACCTGTAATCCTAGCTACTCCAGAAGGCCAACATCTGAGGATCCTAGTTCAGAGCCAGTCCAGGCAGATACATCCAAGAAATTCTTATCTCCAACTAATCAGGAAAAAAAAAGCTAAAAGTGATGGCTTGGCTCAAATGGAATAGCACAAGCCATGAGAAAAAAAAAAGCTAAGCAAGAATGTGAGGCTTTGAATTCAAGCTGTAGTACCAGTATACATGCAAAATGTTGTTCCTCTTATTCTGTTACATCACTGTATCATTTTATTCTGGAGTGTTTTTATTCTGTACGTGTAAAGGGGAAAATTTTGACTGGAGATCAATGGCATATTTCATGTTTTTCTTTCTGACATCACCCCTCGGCCACCTACAAAGTTGGGGCTAGTTTATTAATGAGGATTTATCCATATTTAATACTTGCCAATAGTAGTCAACTGTCACTCTGTATAGTCACTAGCATTCAACACGTTCCTGTATTTCTCCCCCTTCAGTTTTTGTGACCATGCAATATGGTATTTTCTTTATGTCTACTTCTTTTCTCTGTGTGTACCTTTTCTATCCACTGAGAAAATATTTATTCTCCTTTTCAGGAAAACTAAACAAAGATAAAGCACATTACCTACCCGGATCTTTCTTCCAGCACATCCGATACAAACCCACCAGAACAAATACTGAGAGTGTTATGACAATCAAAGTAATAACCACTGGCAAAATGATACCTAAAAAACAAAATACAGGGGACGTTGTCAACTAGAGTGGCTACTGAATTTCATATAGATAGGCCAGTAGCTGATTAAACACATGCATGCTTTATTTCTGCTGTAATCTTTAAGTCTATAACAATGAATATATTTCAGGCTGATAAGATTTATCTGATTAGGCTTTTGCTCTCCTTGTCGTTTCTAACAAATCCACTGGATGTCAGTCTTGTAGCCTTGCTGAAACACTTCAAATCACCAGACAGCTCTTTTCCCCTTCTTCCTGGAGACTGGGAAGTGGGGAAAATGGAAGACCAGAAAGATTGATTCTAGAGCCTAGCAAAAATCATTCACTCATTAATATTTCTTAGTGCTTTATAATGAAGTTACTTGACAAAAATATAGCCCATTTGGGAGTACTGAAGTCCTAATGTTGACTTAAAAATCCCTCATAAATATTCTACCATATTGTCTTAAAATTTGAAAATGTACAAATGGCATGTCATAATGGCTATAATATATATATATATATATATATATATATATATATATATATATATATATATATATATATATATGTTTTTAAAACCTGTGCACTATGGTTCAAGAAAATTGTGTATCTGTGTGCACATAATTGGGTGTCTGTTGGGTGTCTGTTGTGCTAACTTAGGGTGAGTTTATTTATTTTTTAATTATTAGGAAGGTTTTAGAGTTTTTGCCTTTTGTTCCCCTGCAGATAGTTGTTTATTTGGTTAAGAATACAGAGCAGAAGGCCAGCAAGCTGCTGTATGCATGGAGCTAGTGGCTAGTCTGGAAGTCAAATGAGATGTGCTTGGTTAGTCAGGAACCCCACCCCTGCATCCCACCCGGGAACATGTGTGCTACTCGGGCCCCTCCCAGGGGTGAGGGTAGTTCTTCAATCCAAGAACAGAGTGAGCTACCCTTCTACTGTTAGGAGGAAATACTTTTAAGTGTACTATGCTGCTGATTTCCTTCCTTCCTTTCTTTTTATGTTTCCCTTCCTTCCTTCCTTTCCTTCTTTCTTTTGTTCATTCGTTCCTTGCTTCCTTCCTCATTTTTCTTTTCTCGGTTTCTTTCTTCCTTCCCCTTTTTTCTTTCACTTTCTCTTTCATTCTCCCTTCTTTCCTTTCTTTGTTTCTTTCCTTCTTTATTTTGTTCATTTTTCATTCCTTCCTTCCTCTTTTTTCTTTCCCTCCCTCCCTTCCTTCCTTCCTTCCTTCCTTCCTTCCTTCCTTCCTTCCTTCCTTCCTTCCTTCCTTCCTTCCTTCTTTCTTTCTTTCTTTCTTTCTTTCTTTCTTTCTTTCTTTCTTTCTTTCTTTCTTTCTTTCTTTCTTTCTTTCTTTCTTTCTTTCTCTTTTTTCTCTTTCTCTCTTTCTTTCTTTCCCAGTCTTGGAGGTTTGGTTTAGGGGCTGGGCTCTGTACCTGAACTCTTTTGTTCAAGGCTAGCACAACTCTACCACTTGAGCCACAGCGCTACTTCTGGCACTTTTGGTGGTTAATTAGAGATAAGAGTGTCATAGTCTTTCCTGCTCAGGCTGGCTTCAAACCACAATCCTAGATCTCAGCCTCCTTAGTAGCTAGGATTACAGCATGGAGGTATCAGTGCCTGGCTTGATTCTTACTTTAAAGAAACTATTGAATATTCTGCATTCTGTCTTATCATACATACAATATGTTATAAGGCAAATATACATTTTAGTTAACATGGAATGTATCTTAAATGCCATATTAAACTTTAAAGTTCTGTCAAAAATCATTTTTGTAATTTACTTAAATTGTTTAATTTATGAATTGATGAATAAATCTAGACTATAGTCAAGGCATAAAGCATGATGATTTGAGACTTCAAGCTGTGTCCTTTGGCTTATCAGGAACTAGTCTCATTGAGTCATCTTTGGGCCTTGGTGATAACTGCTTGGTATAACAATAAGAAACACTTGCCAAGGGTGCTAGTTAATCAGGACATTTGCAGAGCAGCCATTTGTTCCCTAGGATGTCTCCCTGCAAAGTCATCTCCCTAATTGCTTACACTCTAATGTCGCATTCTGCACATCTTACTGCCATACACAGAGGTATGTGTTACTCACTGGAATAAGATGGGATGGTTGGTGGAGAGGTTGCATTTTCTACATCTTCAGTACCTATCATTAAGCAAGAAAAAAGAGCATGTGAGTGATCTTTGATTAGTGTGTGTCAATCCAAATATCCCGCTCATCATACTCATTTAAGGAAATATCTATGATCTGTGGGCGTTGTTTTGCCAGGCAGCATTTTTGACATTTTGAAAAAGCTTTGTTTTGAGGAAAGAGAGAAGACTGGTGGGGTCTACTTGGTGAGGAGGGATTGAACACAGCAGGACACACATCCTACCTTGGAACTGTGAGATATTTCTTGGAGGTGTCACTGATGTCGAGGGCAGGAAGGAGAGCACAGTGGGTTTAGAAGGTGATGCACCTGATTGTTGAGTATTAGCTGCAGGTAAATCACAAATCCACAGTCAGACAATAGTATTGAATCTTCTGATTGGGTTTCTTTGCAGATTCTATCAGTTTGAAATTCTGGAGATCTGGGAAAATCATTTATTGCTGAATAATAAGATATATACCATGGTAACTTTAGACCATACATTCATCTATTTTCTTGGAAAGAAGTTCAAACTTGAAACCACACAACCTAAGTATCAATATTCTATCTTCATGAATTGGCTTCACGAATTAAGTCTCTTTACCCTCAGCAAAAGGCTGTAGAGCCAATACTAGATGAGATTTTTGTGAGATTCAAATCTATACCGAAGCATTATTTAAATTTCAGATATTACAACTTTAAAAGAAAATGATTTTCTCCATCACACATACTTAGAATGGGTATGAATACACAGGACATTAATCTCATAGTATTCCTCAGTAGTTGTAAAGAAAAGATAGTGGTTAAGACTTGAGTGAGAAGACCTGGGAGGAAATCAAAGGCACCTTCATTTTCATTCCTTATTTCAGTGGTTTTAACCATAAGTTTTTAAATATATATATATTTATTGTAAAGATATTGTACAGAGGGGTAAGGTAATGAGTACATTTCCTATTGAGCATTGTTACCTCCTCCTCTATTTTCTCCTACCATCCCTTCCCTCCACACCTCCCCAACTCCTCCCCCTCCCCAAGTTGTAAAGTTCATTTTCAACATAGTGTTTTGTACATCTCATTGTTACAATGGGGCAACCTGTATCTCTGGTTCAGCATTTTGTTATCTCCCTTTCTGACAATAGAGGTTATACCATGGGGGAAGACCATAAAAAGAAAAAAAATCACATAGTACATTATAAGTACATTAAAAAGGATAGCAAGAAAGGTAAAATCTTTTGTGTCCCTATCTTGGGGTGCATTTCACTTAGCATCAGTTTATATGGTCATATGTTTATAGCTTTTGATCTTTTCTACTTGTCTGGTAAGATCAACCTAGACATATACTAGTTATTGCAAATAAGGGAAACCATGGGACATATGTTTCTTTGGGCCTGGCTTACTTCACTTAGTATAATTTTTTCCAAGTCTTGCAGTTTTCCTAACAAAGGGGCAGTGTCATTCTTTCTGATGGAGACATAGAATTCCATTATGTATATATACCATGTTTTCTTGATCCATTCATCTACTGAGGGGCATCTAGGTTGGTTCCATATCTTAGCTATGGTAAATAATGCTGCAATAAATATAGTTGTGCTAGTGGCTTTAGTGTAGTCTTGTTTGTGATCATTTGGGTAAATGCCCAAAAGTGGGATTGCTGGGTCATAGGGGAGCTCTATGTGGAGTCTTTTGAGGAACCTCCATACTACTTTCCAAAGTGGTTGAACAAGTTTACACTCTCACCAACAATGCAGTAGGGTTCCCTTCTGTCCACATCCCCTCCAGCATCTGTTGTTATTAGAGTTCTTGATTATAGCCATTCTAACTGGGGTGAGGTGGAATCTCAATGTTGTTTTGATTTGCATTTGTTTGAAGGCCAGAGAAGATGAGCATTTCTTCATGTGCCTATTGGCCATTCTTATTTCCTCTTCAGAGAAGTTTCTCTTTAAGTCTTTAGCCCACTTATTTATTGGGCAGTTGTGTCTTTGAGGATTTGTTGTTGGGGGATTTAACTTTTTGAGTTCCAAGTATATTTTAGATATGAGACCCTTTTCTGTTATATGGTTAGTGAAGATCTTCTCCCATAATATCTAGTATAGGTATGAGTCAAGTGGAAAAGGTCAGATAATGTGATGTTAGGAAAATGAACCCTTAAATATGTATTTTAATGTTTTCGTTTCTTTCATGCATGTGTTTCTAACGCATTTATAAGATTATTTCTTTGTTGCTTTGTATGTCCCTCCCCCACAGTGTAACCCCTGCTTTCACTATATTTGATGTCAGTATAACATGTGGAGGATATGGGAACAAACAAGTCGTTTAAGGATTCAGGTGGACCTGTTGCAACAATGAGAAGTACAAAATGTCAAATCAAAACCAGCTTTACAATGTCGGTGTGGGGGGGGAGGGGGGTATAATTGGGTGGGTGGAGGGGGGAGGCTGGGAAGGGAGGTGAAGGGTAAACAAAGGAGGAGGCTGCAATGCTTGGTAAGAAATGTATGCATTATCCTGCCCATGTAATTGTAGCCCCTCTGTACAGTATGTTCTCAAATAAAATAAAATAAAATTTAAAAAAAAAAAAAGATCTTCTCCCAATCTGTGGGCTTTCTATTGATCTTGCTAGCTACGTCTTTTGCCATGCAGAAGTTTTGCAGCTTCATGTAATCCCATTTGTCCAACCTTTCTTTGATTTGTTGTGTTTCTGCGTCTCTATTAAGAAAATTTTGGCCTGTGCCAATGAGCCTTATAGTTTCTCTTATTCCTTCCTGTAATGTTCTCAGGGTGTCTGCTTTTACTTTGAGGGTGATATATAAGGATCTAACTTTAGTTTTCTACAGGTGTTTAACCAATTTTGTTAGCACCATTTACTGAAGATGCTGTCTTTCTTCCATTCTATTTTTTTTAGCTCCCTTGTTGAAGATTAGGTGGCTATAGGTCTGTGGGTTCATTTCTGGGTCTTCAGTTCTATTCCACTGATCCTGAGGTCTGTTTTTGTGCCAGTACCAAGCTATTTTGATTACTATGGCTTTGTAGTAGAGTTTGAAATTTGGTATTGATATTCCTCCAGCATTGTTCCTTCTGCTAAGGATTGTTTTTGCTATTCGGGGTCTTTTATTGTTCCATATGAATTTTTGGATTGCTTCTTCTATTTCATTGAAGAATGAGGTTAGGATATTGATAGGTATCACACTGAATTTGTAGATAACCTTTGGCAGTATTGCAACCCTAACCTTTTTAAAAGCACTCTGTTTTTGTTTCCGATTTAGTCTCTGCCCTTTTATCCAAGGACCATCTTATTAAAATTTAATCTTTATTAGTTTACTTAATTATCACTGGTTACCTTCAATCTGAAGAAACAAATAGAAAGTATCCATAAGAATTATTTATGGCTAAGTAGCATTGGCTCCTGTAATCCTAACTCGGAAGCATACTGAGACCTGAGGATCCTGGTTCAAAGACAGCCCAGTCATGAAAGTCTGTGAGATTCTTATCTCTAATTAACCAGCAAAAAGCTAGAAGTGGAACTATTACTCAAATGATAGAGCACCAGCTTTGAGCAAAAAAGCTAAAGGATAATGCCAAGTCCCTGAGTTGAAACCCCAGCACCAGCCTCAAAACAGAAACAAAGAATTATTTATAAGAATTATTTCATTATTTTTAAGAATAACTTATAATTCTTTGCATGTACAAAGTAATATCCCAATAACGTTAAAGGAAATACAAATAGCTGTGTGATAAGCTGATATTACTGCGAATTAGAAATAAAAATTAGTTCTTAAAGAGAATGTTTTGAAAATCAGTTCTTCCTCCACTGTGGTGTGAAATATTCTCCTTGAATGATGCCTATTGGCCTTGTCTGCCCACAGAACAGCAAGTCTGTGGAGGACAAAAGGTAGAAATTCTCACCAAACCCCATGGGGCACTCTTGCTACTGCAGGCATGATATTGCAAGCAGCTGACTTGTTGATTACACTAAGAGGCATCTTAGGATTGGGACCCCTTAGAAGGATTGAGGCCCTGTCTAACTGCATCAAAGAAACCATCTTGGCTTTCCTTCTTTGCCACCCACAGCCCAGCATGTACTATGGGCTCATGCTTTTCTGACATCTGTGGATAAGAACAAGCTTCAGAGTGTGTACTGTTCTTGCCATGTACAAGATCTGTGGGAGGAAGCTAGATATATACTCCTAAAACAAAGCAAAATGTCAGACCAGTGCACCAAGCAGGCAGAAAAGGGGATAGTAAAGTGAAGACTGGGAACTATCTGAAACCTTGGTATTTTTGAGGTGCTTTTCTAATGCTGTTTATGATGATGAACTACTCTTTCAGTTGTGTTAGAGGATAAGGGCTGGTTAAATAACCAGCAGTCTCCATCTTCCTATGATTTCCTAATGGTTTATTTTTCTTTCTTTTTTGTCTGTCACAGGGCTTGAACTCAGGGCCTGGGAACAGTCCCTGAGCTCTTCTGCTCAAGGCCAGTGCTCTTTTACTTTGAGTCACAGCATCACTTCCCCAATGGTTTATCTCTAAGACTACGTATCTTAGGTTGCTAAGGGCAGGCTATGTGGCAGCCTCAGGCTGAGGCTAATCTAATTTGTTGAATACAGATGAAAACCGAAGCTTTTCTAGTCATAGCATGTGGGCTGTCCAGGGCTAGTGACACTGCTGAGCATCTTGTATAGGTAGAATTTAATGACTCTTGGGACAGAAATTTCTAAAATTTTTAAAAAACGGAACCCAAAACTTACACAAAATTTATCTCCATGTGTGTAAATGCCGTCTGGCATTTTCTTTCCTATTCTACTTAAACAGTATAAGTTATGATTTATGGTTGAGATTATAATACTGGGCTGGATTCACAATTTATGAGACCACTGTTATTCTTTCTGTGATTGAGGGATTTATGGTGTGGTCTGATGATTTCTATGTGTTTGGTGAGATTGTAATATCCTACATTACTATCAAGATAATTGTCAGGGAAGGTATACAAAAGTATAGAGCAGCACTTAAGGGAAATTCTGAAGATAAAGTACTGGAGTTGAATCTGATTGCGGAACTTATTTCCTATGGTTTTTTTGGTAAGATGTTTAAACTCTTTGGAGCTGACTTTTCACATATGTAAATGGGAGTCCTAGAATTATACATCATATTATTGTTGGAAAGATTAAATGAATAAAAGTAATATAAATTACCTACAAAAGAAATGGTGATAAGATTGATGGTAATACATATATACTATATGATTATTTATTACATGAAATTAAATAAAATTATATTATGATTAAGCCCCTAGAAAGTGGAAACATCCAGTCAATGTTAGGTTATGTAACTTTTGCAAAATTTCTAACATAAAAATACACAGAAGAAAAGAAGAAGGCAAAGAAGCAAATAAAACACATCTCTGAAACAACCAAACATATTTTTTTCCAGATAGAATTGAATTTTCTGCCTTTACAAGTTAATAGACCATTTTCAATATACATATATATATACACACATATATGTATATATATATTTGCAGTACTAGAATTTGAACTTAGGGCTCTGAGATTTCTAGGAAGGTGCTCTACCACTTGAGTCATGCCTCTAACTCTTTTTGTTTTTATTATTTAAAAAAATAGGTTATCAGATTTTACTCTGGCCATACTGGGCCAGATACACTTTCTGAGTAGCTAGGATGACAGGCATTCACCACCACACTTAGCTTTTTCTTTCTTTAAAAAAAAATCATTTTAGAAAAAGGGATCTCACAAATTTCCTAGGTTGCCCTTGGACCATGATCCTCCCAATCTTTACCTCTGAAGTAGCTAGGATTATAGGCATGAGCCACTGTACCTGCCTTAATCTTTTGTTTAAAGATTATGATACCATGGGCCAGGGAGATACTGTAACCTGTCGACAGTAAATGGAAGGGCTTAAAGAATAAGTCAATGTGACTCAAAATCCTTTCCATTGCCTTTCCATAGGCAATAGATTTTATAATAATCTAATTGCTTATAATTATCAGTGAGATCAGTGAAATTGTTCTTAATGTGCTGAAAGGTTTAGCATGCTCTTTCTCCCCCAATGAAAATATGAACATAAATATTAAAGAAGGACTTTATTTTGAAACCCAATGGGACAATAGATAGCAGGTATCATTCTAATTGTTTACACATATTAATTCAGTTATTGCATTACAATGTGCATTTTTACCAATTGGCAACTGAAGCCAAGGAAGAGTAAGTGACTGGTCCAAGATCACACAGCAAGGAGCTGGCAGAGGCAGCATTTTAATGTACGCTGTAGAGTCAATTCTTTCTTGTAAACTTTTGATCAGTTAACTAAAACCAGGTGATTCATTTTTTCAGAGAAAGTTAATAGTTTAAGCATCAAAAAGATCTTGAAAATCTTAAAAGGCTCTAGATTTTAGTTTGATTTAGTCATATGTCTAGCTTATAAAATCCAATGTGAACAATAATACCAAGATTGTGCCACTGAAAGAACTGTCTGGCATGGTGACACACACCTGTAATCTAGCCACTTCCAAGGTAAAAATAGGAGGATCACAGTTTCAAGTCAGCAGTGGCAAAAGTGATCAAGACTCAACTGAATGCAAACCAAATACAAAAGGGCCGGAGCATGGCTCAAGTGGAAGAGCATTTGCCCAGCAAGCACAAGGTTCTGAGTTCAATTGACAATGCCCTGCATCTTGTATATACCCTTCTATAACTTGGGGAGGGGAAGGGAGAAAACAAAATACTTCAATAGGGATACAGGTTGACCCATTGTAACAATGAGATACACAAGACACTATGTTGAAAAAGGAACTTTACAATTAAGGTGGAGGGGGGAAAGGGGAGAATATAGGAGTATAGTTATAGAGGTGGGAGGGAAGGGATGGCAGGGGAAAAACAAAGGAGGAGGTAACAATGCTTAATAGGAAATGTACTCATTGCCCTGCTCATGTAACTGTAACCCCTCTATATGGTATTTTTACAATAAAAAACGTATTAAAAAAAGAGAGAAAATGTTTTCCAGTATCACCAAAACAACAACAAAAAAGGTAGAAAAACAAGATTGACAAGTTCCTGCAGGGAATAAATCATGCTGCAATCATGCTGCACGTTATATACCTTGCTCGAAAGGTTGGCCACCAACTGCAAGAAAGTGTGGGCACAATGAATGAGCTCAGACAGGATGGTCCATTCTCCTTTGGAATTTGGCTAGAGGTGAGACATGGCAAGACATGCCATGACTGGTCTTGCTTCTATTTTTCTACTGAAGTTGCTGTCTGCCAAATAGTTAAGGCTCTAAAACTTAGCCAAGACATATGAAAGAAAGGAGAGGGGCAATGAGATATTTCAAAAGTGTCCTGGACACTGGGAATGTTGCGATGATGGTTGACTTTATGTAGCCACTGGACTAGATCACAGTACACCCAGAAATGTAGCCAAGCATGATTGTGATGGGATCTGCCAGGTGTTGTTGATTTTTGGAAGGATCAGAATTTGCCCCCAACATGTAATAAGATACTGTACTTTGGGGAGAGGGTGTACTTTCTATAGACCAAGAACAATTAGACTCAATCAGAGGACAGTTCAGCAGGCTTTGTTTAGCTACTGTCCTTGGCCACAAAGCACTCCAGCCCTCCCTGGAAGTTCTCCTGGACTGCATTGTTTTTTAAATTGAAGGTTGCCTAACCTTTCTGATGCTGCATATTGTTTTCCTCCATACCCTTTGGTACTGCTTTGTCTCATTCTTGGGATTTTACTCATGAAGATACTCAGAAAATAGTAAACTTACCTGTCACTGTGGTCATTTTGATTGAACTCTGATTCTCAGCTTTAAAGAAAGAAAAGAAAATTACTAAACATTGAAGTGTTCCTAAAAGAACAGATTTTACACTTATTTTAAAGTGGATATAGGTCTTAGACGGTTTCAGACTCTTTTTTCCTCAGCTCATAGAACCATGAGACTTCGTGGTTAGAGGACACTTGAGAACAGGAGTCAATCAATTTTTTTTTTCTTGAAGGGACAAGTATTTTAGGCTTTCGGGGACAGAAGGTCTGTTGTAATTGCTCAATCCTACCTTTAAGGATGAGTGCAGCCCTATATATCTGCAAAATGGGCATGCTGTGTTTCAAAAAAACTTTATTGAGAAAAATAAGAGGCTAGATTGGTTTTGTGGGACACCATTTGCTCCATCCTGCTTTAGGGCATTTAGCATAACCCCACATGTGGAGCACAGTGAATGGAAGATACTTTAACAGCTGCTTCCTGCACAGCGCTGTCTGCCCTGTGTGGAATTTTTGCTAAGACAGGATGTAACTCAGTGAGTGGGGAAGGGACAGAAAGGTCATTTGGGAAACACAGGGTGATGCATCTATGAAACATTGAGTCTAGGAGAGCTTTCTGCCAAGAGAGTAACTTTAGGGAATCATAATCAAAGATCCCTGTACCAACCTTGAATATATAAAATGTTAGGATTTGCTGTGTGAAAAATTAAAAAAAGGAAAATAAATAGAACCTTTAAAATGTTACTTAGAAATAGCGATTTGCTTCCTTTGTGTGGTCACTTGACTGCCGATTTCTATGAGCTTTAGCTTCAAAATGCACTCTAGATTCCATCATGTCTGATCATTGGCTCTGTTACTATTCACACCATACTCAAATATCTCCGTTTACTACTTGCAAAGCTCCGTACAAAGCTCTTCAAGTAAAAACTTGCCTGCTTCAGTGGCTCTCTGTTCCTTCTTGTGGCTGGGCAGTCTTAACAGAATGTGAGTTTTCCCTTGCTCCTGAATTCTACTCCAACCATTCAGCTTCTTGTTTGACCTCCCTCTAGGTTGTGTCTTTATAACCATAGATCAGCCAGGCACTGGTGGCTCTTGCCTGTAATCCAAGCTACTCACCATAGATAAAAGGCACAGTGCTCTCCCTGAGCCCAGCTCTCATCTCTGGATCTCAGTGTTCTCTTATGCATGCCCTGATGCCTTGCTTTCAATTTCTACTCAAATGTGTGTTCAGAGAGGTCGATTCTACTACCATACCTAAATTAGCTGCCCCTCCCTTTCAAAGGAGCCCATTTATCCCCCTTCATTGGTCCCAAAGCACCTTCCTTACCCTAGGGCATTTGTTTTTCTTCTTCACAGAAGTGTTTGTTGTTTCCTACAAGAGAACTCTATGGTGATAGATTTCCTGTTTTCCTTAGAGCTGTGATTATAGTGCCAACCACCAGGATGTTGCAGAGCAGGTCCCTGGTAGATTGGAAATAATATGAAAATATAGGATAATATAATGACACTTTATATTATATTATACATAATAAAATGTTTTTATATTATATATAATAAAATGTTATTATATTGTTATGTTATTATATTATCCTATATTTTCATATTGTTTCCATATGATAATAAGAGTAATCCTATCTACCTACCTGAATTCAAATTTTAAAAGAAAATTGATACTTTATTTAAAATTGCTACTTGGATAATGATAACTACCATTTGAAACATCTTTTTGTGATTGGTTCCACGTATTATTTGATGATGTCTATAAGAGACCGATTATTCTCATTTGGCAAATCTATAAATAGTTGCTGAAAGACATGAAATTACTTCATTGTAGGTGGAGACGGGATTATAATTCAGGTCTTTTCATTCCAAATCCATCTTCTTTCATGAAAATAGTTGGCTTTTCCTTCCACTAAACTTTTGCAAATAAAAGTTTATAAAATTAATTCCTACTTTGATAACTAATTAAAATGCTTTTGAACGTGGTATAATGCTGCATTTGGGAGATGCAGTTAAAATATTTATTAGCATTTAGAGGATTAGAATAGAAAGAAAATCAAAATCCTTTGTTCTTATTAATATCGGGTCACAACCTTTCTTTCTGAAAGACAGGAATGAAAATTTACACTTGTATCAAACAAAAACCTTTTAAATATACTTTATCTGAAATTGGTGTAGCCTTCAAAATGGGTAATTTTATAAAGGAACATAAAATACCCAAGAAATATAAATGTAATTTAAGGTTACATGAACGTTAAACATATGAATGGAATATAGTGGAATGTAGTTGGGCATAGGGTATATGAAATCCCAGCAACTTCTGAAGGCAGAGACAAGAGAAGCATCAGCTTGAGACCAGCTTTCAGCTACATATTGAGACCCTGTCTCAAAAAATTTTAGCTAAACAAAAACAAAACAAACAAGGGTTGAGGATGTAAGCTCCATGGTTGAGCATTCACCTAGCATACACTGAACTTCGGGCTTAATCCAGGCCACATAAAAAAAAGCAAAGAGGCACAGAGAAAGATGGGAGGAAAGAAAGGAAGGAAGGAAGAAAAGAAGGGAAGAAAATACAAAATATCTCCATATAAAAATTGAATAAGTGTTTTCATATGAATACAAGTTTCAAATGTAAGCTTAGTTTGAAAACTATGAAAGTATAGTACAGATGCATGCTGTACTGAGATGAGAGATGTAATGTAATGTGATATTGGAGGAAAAAGTGAAGATACTTGTAATTATCCCTTGTTTTTGTTCATGATACATACGTGTTGTGAGAAAAGACCAGTCTCTGATCAATAGAGGAAATAAGGAAACCTAAATAGCAAATGGATAGATCATTCTCCAAGTTAGATGTTCAGTAAAGATCAAAATGTCTATCTAGTCAGGGTGGTTGGCAACTTAAGATGTGTGTGTAGAATTTGATTTTCTTACAAAGTACAAGTAAATTTCAAAATGTTGCTCATACTAATCCAAAGCAAAATTGTCCTCAAAGTTATCTTTTAACTCAGAAACTTTAATTGCAATACAATGGACTTGGTTAAATCCTCTTATCTGACAAAGTATGTTGCGTTTCCAGCTAGTAAACTGCAACTGCAAATAGAATAGAATAACATTATCATAAAATGCAGGAGGAATGATACAGACCTATGTACAACATGCCTATGCATAATTCTCTTATTGTTCACTTGTAAAGTAATATATTATGAACAACTCAGTTATTTATTTGTTTTTATTATTCTCTCATGTAACATTGACTAGGTCATGGGACATAAGATTATTTCTCATGTGATTAAGACAGAATATGTAACTGACTTTATACTGCAAAGGAAAATTTTCATATCTACCCATGGGAAAGGATATACAAATAATCAAATAGCATATAAGAAAAAGTTGGGTCATGTCCTCAAGTAAGTGACATTGACAAACTTATTCTTACTAAGTATTGTACAAAGGGGTTTTGATTCCCCAAGTCCAGTTATGAGTACAATGCTTCTTGGTCAATGTTACTCTTTCCATTTTTTCTCTGCCATCTTTCTCATCCCATCTATACGGTCAAGTTATGGAGTTCAACTTTTATGCAATATACGTTGAATATAATGACTCTATCTGCTTACCCTTCCTCCTTCCTGGAGCTGTAATCTTATTACGGTTATTTTACAGATGGACAAACTGATGTTAAGATGTTGAGCTGTTGGACATGGAAGTAACAAATTACTGTGCTACATTTTTTGAACCTTGACAATCTAAATTGAGAATCATTATATATAACTCATGAGCCAACTTCCCCTTGGCATGACCACAGATACTGATATTTATTTTAAGAGGGTTGTGGCATGTTGAGGAGGAAAGACTTGGGTGTAGGCCATTCTCTAATCCAGCCAATAGTATATCTAAAACTGTCTGCACAGTTATTATGAAATTATATCTGTGTGTGTGGGAGAGAGAAAGCAAACTGCACCTTAAACTAGTGTCAACTATGCCAGAAGGAAATGTATTTCATAACCTATTTATTACATATAAATGTTATGAACTATTTGATAACCTACAGTCTACTTATAAATACTTTTCTTTCTACTTAACAAAAGTCAGACTTTTCTCTTCATATTTCAGGTCTGTAATATTGTATTATGCTACCAGAGAAGCTGTGTCCTGCCAAAACTCTTAGAGGTATGTACCTATTTGCCATCCCATAGTTCGGTAGTAAGTTCTGCCCCATCTCAACTTGTTATTGGTCTATAATGTTATTGTGCATTCTTTCCTAAGGCAACTCAGAATTTACTAGAGGGAGGGAGAAAGGGAGCAACAGTTTCTCCTTTTCTGTTAATTTTCTAACAAGATGCCTCCTTTCTAATGGCTATAGACACTTGATGTATCCTATACTGTGTACCTCTCTCCCTTCCATAGCTTCCTCTTTCCTTCTACAAAACCAGCAGAACCCACCCAATGCGGAAGAAATAACTGTATCGCAAAGCTCATAGAACTTGTAAATGTGATAGATTGTGATAGACAATTTGCTCCAGGAAAGTTAGAATGTGTTTGTGACTTTAACTGAGCATCACTATCCACAATACTGTGAAATTTGGGAAATTATGTAATCACTTAATCACAATAAAAAAAAAAAACCCAGCAGAACGTGTTAGTCATCTTTCTGTTACAGTAACAAGATACCTAAGGTAAATCAACTTAAAAAGGATCATGGTTTATTTTAGCTCATGATTTCAGAGTATTTTAGTCTGTGGTCACATGATGTCTAGAGTAAAAGCAGACATACTGGTGGGGCTTAATGGAACAACTGCTCCCTCAGAGTAGCTTTTATATTGAAGACCCTCTCTCCAAACACACTGAGCTATGAATCCCTGAGTCCATTAATCCGTTCATGAGGTCAGATCTCTAAGGATCCATTCCCTCCTGAAGTTCCTACCTGTAAACACTGCTTCCTTAGGGATCATGAATTTTGGGAGTACATATAAAATCCAAACCACAATAGCACAGGAAATAAAAAATGAGGCACAAAAGAGGTTATGTTTTCAAGACACTGGCCCCAAATTAGAAACTCAAGAAGAGAAGATGAATAGTTTTAGACCCATCTTGTCCGTAAATGTCAATCTTGTGATTGACATTTCTTTGGAATCCCCCATAAAGGCCCAGAAATTTAGATCTGCATATACACCATAACAAATGCATGAAGAACAAACATAGGTGTAGTGAGGCTTAATTCATGTGGATGGCCGATAGTGCGTTTCATTACGGCCACCTCCCCAAGATTTATGAAAAAATTTAAAAAAGGTCTTTGTACAGATGATTAAGCTCAACTTTTTGAGATGGCTCACCTATCCTCTCAAGATACCTTATTCCATTTTCACATAGCTATTTTGAATATTATGACTTGTATTTAGCTCCACTTCCTCTCTCTCCATTCATTAAGACTGAATTTAAAGTGATACATGCATCATTTGAAATGCCAAGGAACACCGAGGATGGGCAGCCCTCTCTGGACGCTAGAAGAAAGGCTTAGGATGGGTTCTTTGGATTGCATGCAGAAACTATACTGCAAATACCTCGATTTCAGACTACCGCCATTAGAACTATGAGACTAAAGTTTTGTGGTTTAAACTATTTGATTGTGGGTACTTTACTATCGTAGCTCCAGAAAACTAATACAGGTTCATCATCTGTGGCATGCTGTGAACCTCTTTTCTCACAGAGCTAAGAGTTTTGAACTATTTTACTAGAGCTGAGAACACACATTTTCTTCATGGGTAGGAAGAATCAACATGTTTCCTCAGCCTAATGAATGAAGAAAGCAGGGAAACGTATTGTTTATAGGCATAGTTTACAATGAATGGTTTTATTTTTGAAAGCAGTACAGTAAGTCTAATTTGTACCCAACAAATACTTTTATTGATTTGGATGTTACAAAGTATTTGTGACATCATGTGGATTCATTGTCACTAGCTATCAAAAGCTGAGTAGCTTTTCATTTGTGTAATATAGTGCATTAGTCTCACTGTTCACTTTTTAAGTCTCTCTGAACACAAATTCATTTACAGTCATTTTTCCAACTTGGCATATTTATTCATGTTTTTCTGTTTTGCATACTCATGGATCTTTTGTAGGCAATATTGCAATTTTGATATTGTTTGTGGATGTTTGGCATTTCTTTTTTTCTTTCCCTCCCTCCCTGCCTGCCTGCCTGCCTTCCTCCCTCCCCCTTTCCCCCCTCCCTCTCTCCCTCCCTTCCTCCCTTCCTCCCTTCCTCCCTTCCTCCCTTCCTTCCTTCCTCCCTTCCTCCCTTCCTCCCTTCCTCCCTTCCTTCCTTCCTTCCCTCCCTCCCTCCCTCCCTTCCTTCCCTCCCTCCCTCCCTCCCTCCCTTCTTCCTTTCTTCCTTCCTTCCTTCCTTCCTT
Organism: Dipodomys merriami; assembly: GCF_024711535.1. Taxonomy (NCBI): domain Eukaryota; kingdom Metazoa; phylum Chordata; class Mammalia; order Rodentia; family Heteromyidae; genus Dipodomys; species Dipodomys merriami. The sequence goes on from NW_027202826.1 coordinate 18,936,748, forward strand.
CCTTCCTTCCTTCCTTCCTTCCTTCCTTCCTTCCTTCCTTCCTTCCTTCCTTCCTTCCTTCCTTCTCTTTCCTTGCTCACTTGCTCGATTGCTGGCTTGCTTACTTGCTTGTGGTTGTGGGGCTTGAGCTCAGACCCTGGGCTCAGTCCCTGAGCTTGCTCAAGGCTAGCACTGTACCACCTAGAGGCATTGTTCCATTTCCAGTTTTCTGGTTAATTGGAGATAAGAGTCTTATGAGGTTTGTTGTTCTGGATGGCTTTGAACTGTGATCCTCAGATCTCAGCCTCCTGAGTTGCTGGGACTACAGGTGTGAGCCCGGCCATCTGGCATTTCTTAATAAGCTTGTGGGCTTCTGCAGGTAAGGAACTTAGATGTTGAAAGTTGGGGACTCTGTATACAATAAAATCTACTCAAACTGTACCTTGTTCCAATATACATCTTGGATTTGCAAATGGAATGTTTAAACTGAGAAGAGCTTTAGGGTTTATTTCACACAACACAAACTCTTTGAGGGATGATCATCTAAAAATGGAGTAATCATAAAAATAATGTCAAGATTTTGTGGTATTGATAAGTGATCCACAGTAGGTGATCCTTGCTTCTTAGTATTGCTAAGTGATCCGACTGATATATATCATTGAGATTCGGTGTGATTTCTATTCTGATTGGTCTCAAATATAGAAGTCATTGTATTCTTTCCCTAATCTCTCCCTCCCTCCTCACCTTCCCCCTTCTCTCTTTTCCTCTCTCTCTCTCTGTCTCTGTTTTACAGAATGTATTTAGAGTGATAGCATCATCAAAGATGTCAAGATTTAGTTCCTTCTATAACATAGTATTTAAAGATTCAAAGTCTTACATTATTTCACAATGGATTAAGGCAACTTTACTATCCCTGGTGAATTCCTTACTCTGAAACTTTTTTGGCTAATATTATTATAGCCATTGCAGTTTTATTTTTAGCAAAACATACTTTTCCCATCTTTTGCTTCAAATCAGTTTATATTTTAAATGATTTTTTTAGTACTGCATTTGGGCCATATATTTGTTCCAGTCTCACAGTCTCATCTTTGTAATGGAGTTCAAACTATCCTGGTTTTTTGTGTTTTGGATATAATCATATTATCCTGATCTTTATTTGATTTTAAGTTTTTATCTGTTTTTAGTTTCTTTTTCTCTCTATTTATTGTCCTTTTTTGGACTGAATATTTCGATTTTATTTTGGTGGCGATCCTAGGGGCTTGAACACAGGGCTTGGGCATTGTCAGGAAGCCTTTTTTTTTTCCCTCGCAAGGCTGGTTCTCTGTCAGTCATAGCTCTACTTTGGGCTTTTTGGTGGCTAATTGGAGATAACAATCTCAGGGACTTTCCTGAGCAGGCTGGGTTGGATCCTCATCTCCCAGATAGGATTAGAACTACTGGTGCCCAGTGAACCACTGGGATCCAAGTTGACTTGAGTATATTTAATGATTGTATTCCAGCAATTATATTTCAATCTTGGCATTTATTCTTCTGTGATTGTAAGATATAGATATCTTAAACATTTGATACACTGTTGTTACCTTTTCTTTCAACAATCACAACAATCTTTCAACAATCTTTGGATAAGACTAAAATAGGTAAAAAAAACTTTTATATCTCCTCATATATTTACTAAGGTCAAATCTCTTCCTGCATTTATTTAGATCCAAAGTTCCATCTGGTGATATTTTCCCCTTCTTGCCAGATTTTTATTGATGTTTTATGTCCAAAAAATATTTATAGAATATAAATAGGGTGATACTTTTATTCCCTTCCAGTAGAAAGATGTCACTTCATTGTTTTCTGTCATGTATTGCTCCTGATGAAACTCTGTTGTCATTTTTACAATTTTTTTTTGACTTTACCTCTGATTTTTCTAGGATTTGATGATGTTGCGCTTTGATGTGATTTCCTTTCTGTTTCTCTAGTTTGGGCTTATTGAATTTGCTGCATCTATGGGTTGATAGCTTTTATTAAAAAAATCAAGTTGGTAAATATTTTAAAAACTACTTTTAAGCCCCCCTCTTACTCTTTTTCCTGGAACTTCAACCATGTATATTTGAACCCTTTGTGCTAATACCTTGTTGAGTGTTATTTTTTTCAGCTTTTCTTCTTATAGACTTACATTTGTAAAATAATTTCTATTTCTATGTCTTCATGTCCTAAACCACAAAACTTTAATTTTGTTGGCCTACTTTGAAATATGTGTGATTGTCATTTATTAATATCCCCTCTTATTTTTATTATTTTCTTCTTTTTCCTTTCTCTGGGTTTATTATTTTTCTCCTAACTTCTTGAGATGGTTGTACCAATAACCTTGAACCAGTATTTGTTTCTCTCTAATATTGCATGAACTAGATTATAGACCCTGTCATACAACAGAATATTTTAAGTAAACTGCGTTGGTTTCTGTGTTACTATGAAATTGTTCATTTTGTAGTGAAATCCATATAACCTAATTGGAGAAAGTGGGTCACTGAGAACATGCCTTGGGTATATCTTGTCTCTTGCTCCTCCCCTCCCCTCTGCTTCCTGTCCACCATGAGATGAACTGCTTTCTCCTCCATAAACCCTCATTGCCATGATATTCAGACCCGTAATCAGGCTTACAGTTTGAAATCTCTAAAACCACGTGCCAAAATCAATCTTTCTCTCTCTTTAAGTTTTTTTTCTAAGTATTTTGGTCAATACCATGCAAAAGTAACAAATACTAAAATGTAGAGAGAGGAATAGGATCATTGCAGTGATTAAACTTGACTGTGGCTTTTGTTCTTTTACAAGTGGTTTGTGGGAGAAATAGGAAAAGTTTAGAGACACAAGCTGTCAAAGAATCTGTCTGTGTTTCATCCATGTACTACTCCTTTGGAGTGAGGCTTCACGGAAAAGTAATTTAGTAATTAATGTGGTAGAGGACGCTTCAGGACAGCTTAGCATTCAGAATAGGGAGATCCATGGAATAATGGATGTCCCAGGAATTTGTTAGGTATTTATAACAAATGCCTCAAGTGCATATTTATATATATATATATATATACATATGCATATACATATACATATACATATACATATATATATATGGTTACGTAACAAAGAGCAACAGTAAGTGCCCTTCTTTCATTATCTTGCTTTCCATATGTTTCATTTTTCAAGAAATGGCTTTTATGTATTTTTAACAACTTGGAAAAAGACAACTTGGAAAAAGCCATTCCCTACTGTGTCTAGAAACTAAGAAGTACAATGGTACCCAGAACTTAGATGCACAGGGAATATTATTTTGTGAATCAAAGTAAAATTAAGTGTCTTTGGTGACTCATGATGTACTTCTGTGTGGGTCATAATTTCAAGAAGCCATAGTCTCTGGATATTACTTTGTTGGTCATCAGTCACGAATGGGTGAATATTCAGTTCAGAGTATAAAGCAGTTAATCTCCAGAACATGCTATGACCTTTGATGACTCAAATATAGCTTTGTTTTTGTTTGTATTAAGGATCAATGTATTATATGTAGATAAGTTGTGAATAAGTTGCAGAAGATTCATTTCATACACACATTTTCCTACAAAATAGATGCTGTTTATCACAGCCGAGACAGTATGATAGAAAAATGTGGTGCATATAAGAAAAGGTACTACTCTTCCCATTTTCTAAGGGATAGTATTACCCTTAAATATAATTAGTAGTTGACAATTATGGTATCCTCCTGGTGTGTTTTTGCTCATCCATCATGCCTACTGACCATTTCCTCTAACCTTAGAGATCTCTAACCAGAGACTTAGACATGATGAGACGCCTTTAATTGGTTCTTATGTTGTGACTATGCCCAAAACACATGCATGAATTACAAGGTTTTAAGTAAAGCTATTTTGATAGGTTGCTAATTATGCTGGTGAGGATATTCGGATTATATGTATAGATTACATGGAATACATAGGCCAGAAATGCTTATTGTAAGGATACATGTGGACTGAAACCAGAAATCAGAAATTAACTAGCATTCTCTTTGTCTCATGAGGAATTTAAGCGAGTTCATGGAGTCTTTCTACACCACCACCACATTCTGCCCATCCTCTTGCCAATTTCAGTTATTTATGACATTTGCCTCTTTATATCACAAATATGCCCGTGAGTCACCAAGATGTTCTCAGACTCATTTTAATACTGATATTTTGCCAATGTATTTCCGATGGTGAATTCTTTTTGTTTGTTTGCTTGGATTTTTTGGTTCGGATTATGTAAGAAGGAAATGTAATTGGTCATGGTCAACAATTTTTTTTGAATAAAGCTTTAAAATACATTGTTTACTTACTGAATAATATCTAAATGTATCACTTTAACTATGGAACAAATAATTTTTGTAAGATTACAGTGTTATGAAGCACTCTAATCCAGTTGTAGAACATTTTCATCAACATGAAAAACTTCCTTGAATTTTTTCGTTGATTTCATTCAATTTCTAGCTGCATATATCACTTGCTTTTGTTCTTCTAAAAGAATGTTTCTATAAATAATTAGACTTAAAAATGGGCAATAGACCAAAGACAACCTTTCTTAAAAGTCATATCCTTTTGTTCTTTTTCAAAAGAGCTGTTCAACATCACTAATATCAGAGTAATATAAATAAAAATCCCAGTGAGTGATAGTCTCACTTCTATAAGAATGGTTTACCAAATGACAGAAGATTAAAAGTGTTGCTGAGGCTATGGAAAAAGGCACCCTTATTACTTTGTTGTAAATGAATATACTTATTATAGAAAGTCTCACAGAGATTCCTCAAATAATTAAAAATAGAAGGACCATCTGATCCAGCCATTTTACTTCTGGGTACATATACAAAGGAAGTAAAATTAGCAGGTCAAGAAACACCTGCATGTTCATTGCAGCCTACTTGACAATAGTAAAAATTTGGAAAACAGCCTCCCTGCTTATTAATTGATGAATGACTGAAGAAAATGTGGCATATATACACAGTGGAATAGTATTGAGTTATAAAACAGTGAAATCCTGTCATTTGTTATAACATGGATGGAATTAGGGATCCTATGTCAATTAGGCCAGTCCCCTAAAAAGAGATGTATCATGAGCATGCACATATGTGGAATACAAAGGTATGGATATCATAAAACCTAAAAATGGTGCTTACTAGGTGCTGGGAAGGACAGAAGTAAGGAAGAGAAGGAGAGAGGCTGACCAAAGTGCATGCAGTTACCAATAAGAAAACAAAGTTCTGCTGTATTTCACAATAATACAATTACTGGTAACTACAGGATAATTTTCTCATTTTATCAAAATTGCCTACTTTGTTGGCCAAACTGTCTCTTGTTGCCAGATGATTTATCATGTATTAATGCCCAGCTTTATATTCTTCTGCCTTGGTACCCACCATTTGTAGCTCTGGGATAATACATTATTGTTAAAAAAAAAAAAACACCAAATTATTATCTTGGTTGCTGGGGACTAGAAGAGGATGTAGGTAGGATGAGGTAGAACACATTCTTAGGTTAGTCCCATGCAATACACTAGTTGAACATATCAGTTCAAATCTTCTTACTCACATGTGTGCTGGAAACTTTGGAATGTTGAAGCAGCATCTGAGAGTGGGAGAGTTGTTCCTGTTTTGTTTGTAGCGATGAGCTCTTTTGTGGTGACACCAAGGGTTGTGCTGTCTAATCATGTGGGAAAAGGAGCATCCATTAGGCATACCACAAATCACTAGCTAGTCTTATTAATATTCACATTAACATCTAATTACAACTTGAGGATTCATTGGTGAAAGTCTTACAGAAATCAATATTTTAAGTTTTATATTTTGGGGTGATGGAGGACCTGAAGAGCTCAGAGGATACAGGGTTGTACTAAGGACATTGTATTAGTATTTTTATTACATTGTTATCATAGATTTATAAAGGAAACAACCTGTGACTCAGAGGTGGGGGGAGAGAGAAGTAGCAGCTGTGTAGGAAAGACAAATACAGCGTGAGACTCACAGTCAGCATTGTGCTCTATCAGGGATTTCCACTAGAAAATAGGTTGTAGCTTTTTTTTGCCACAAAAGTTGGGTAACTGTGAAAGGCTGGATATGTGGATTTGTTTTGCTCTGAGAATAACCATTCAGCTCTCTCTAAATCTCAAAGCACCACATTGTATTCCTTAACTACACAAAATAACATTTATTGTTTTTTTTTTATTAAAGTTGTTTTCTAATTGCCAAACTAAGTTAGAACTTCACAGCTTTTAAAACTTTCATAGATTTCTTTATATTAGGACTGATAATTTTTTTTTAAATGTGTTATTGTGAAATCCTAGGAGGTTAACATTTTTTTAAAAGCACTTGCCAAAGGACCTCCATTTTCAAGGACTATTGTGAGTAAGTGCTTCATAGAAACTCTGTCCCTGTGATAGGGAGGTAGGTGGTTTGGCAGAAACTTAATTAATGTCTTGATTCATTGCAATAACTTAAAGGATAAGAGTTTCTTCTGGTAAGACTGTTACTTGCCTCAATGTCTGTACTATTGGTCTTAGCGAAATATTTCTAAGCATTAGCAAAGAGTGTGGCAGGAAATTGGCAAAGATTTTCCTCAGATTCTTTTGGTGTCTCTGCTTAGGGTGAAAATAAGTAGCCCAGGTTGTAAATAAATATGTGTTGAGTCCAAGAAGGGGAAATAGATGTGAAGGCATGCATTCCAAACTGACTTCATCTCCTCCAGTACTTACACCTAGGGAGGAGAAGCTCAGATGATGGAACCAGAGAGTCAGGCACCAGGGAGGCTCAAGGAACACTGAGAGAATGAAAGAACAGTGTTGGGAAAATGAAGATGAGTGGGATCTGAAGTTTTAGTGGTGGAACAAAAGAGAGAGAAAGCTGTATTTCTATGTGAGTATTAAACTTTTAAAAAAGCTTTTTTTTTTGTAGCATTTACATGTTGGCTAAGGTAGGCAGGAAGACCCCTATGGAATTACATGTGTAGCAATGTTCTTGCTGTTGCAAGACTTGAAAGGACCTAGTTTAAACCCAAAGAACAGACATCTCTGAGTCCTCTCTTGTTTAGACCTTGGCTAAGTGAGCAATTGGCTACCTCCTGATGTATTCTTTTCCTCAACCTATTTGCCAGGTAGCTCCCTACAGGGATTTGGTACTAACCCCAGGCTAGGACTATCATTATGCTTATATTTAGAATGGCCTCTTGTATACAAAGTTCAGAGATCAAATAAATTGGGATAATTTCATGGTATCAGAAGGATCCAGAATTTGGGATTTAACAATAATCCCTCTGGCAGTGGTGTGAATCTGTGTTTTAGCAGCATATGGTTTAGCCAAGTTGTAGAAACAGCCTAGATACCAACAAATGGATCCAGAAATTGTGGCATGGATGTGTGTGTGTGTGTGTGTGTGTGTGTGTGTGTGTGTGTGTGTGTGTATGAATTTAATTCAGCCATCAGAAAGAATAATATTACATCATCTCATCTGCAGGGAAATAGATGGACCTGGAAAAATTATTTTGTGTGAAGTAAATCAGTATCAGAGAGGCAAAGGGCTCCTGTTTTCTTTATATATTAGATCTAAAATAGAAACATATAGGTAAACCCCATACATGGCCATCAGTGTAATTGCACCATCCAACTGACTCAAGGGCATATGAAGGGATGGATTTTGATGGTTTATCCCTTTTGAACAATGAACAGTTTAAGAAAATAAAATTTAGGAAGCTAAGACATTTTGTCTGAGAGGGATGGGAGTTAAGAAGGAGAGGGTCAAGAATGGAGAGAGGAGCAGTGCTTGGAGATAGTCATCCTCCTTGATACACATATGTAAAAGTGGAATGAGGTACCTTCAGGAGATGATGAGGTTGGGAAAGATGGAGGAGAATGATGGAAGATACCTTGAACTTAGAAGCTGACTTTTTGACTATATGCAAGCTGTGTACAACTATATAAAGATAATTTTTTAAGAACACATAATTTTTCTACTTCTAAAGGGTATATATATATAGTTCTAATCTTATGCTCTATTTCCTTCATTTGATACATTAGTAATTGAATTTTGTATTCTTATGCATGACTTTTGCAGCTAGGTTTCTATCTGCCAGCAGGATGAAGAGCCCACCATGATGTTATTAAAACGGTAGTAAAACTTAAAAAAGAAGAATCTATCTGATCTTAATTAGACACTTAATGTAATATGTAGATATTGGTCCCTGTCTTCCCTAAAGTCTATTTTCAACAATATTTCTTGGAGTTGGAGTAAATGTAAGATTTCTTCTATATTTTTTCAGATAGAGTGACCCTATTTACTCATGTGGTCTTACAAATCAGTGAATCAATAGTAGCAGTGTTTATGGAGGGCTTACGTCTTCTAGAACATTTGAGCTGTCCCTTTTGAACACTTCAGTACACAAACATTCTCATGAGGTCACTCCTGGGCCAGGTGGTGGCTAAAAAAGAGTGCTTTGTTGGTTGTTCTGGTTTAAAAATGTACATTAATTTCTTGTCTTACTATGAATGAGGTTAAAAAGTACTTTATTCCAGTCCTTTTAACTGTATCCATGAAGTCCTGTTTATACCAAGCTTGTCAGGAAATCCTCCAGACCTCTATTTGGTTGTAAAAGAAAAATGTGTATGTCTACCTTGCTCCTGACATGCAGCGATTCTGCCGTTTAACTCCTGTCTGGTTAAGTTATTGGCATTTGGGTCTTTTTCCTAAGATTTTTTTAAAATGTAGAATTATTTTCATTGATTCAAAAGAACAGAGGAGTGGTCTAAATTGCTAGTGGGTTTTCTACCATGTTCATCTTACCAGTCCTCTCTCAGAGTAAGAAGAGCATCATTTTCCCCCCACCCCAAAATTAGTAGAGGAAGAAATACATTCCATATCATTCTAGAGGTTATTACCTAATTATTACCTACTTCTAAAACCAGACAAAAACATGACAAGGAAAGAAAGCTACAACCCTTTATCTTTTATGAATATAGACAGGAAAATAGCAAAATAAACCAAACACGTTTCCTTTAAAAATAATTATACATCATGGCTTAGTTAAATTTATTACAGGCATGGATGATTCTACATAAAAATCAGTACTATATATCATATTAAGAAAACAAGAGGGCCAGGAACCAGTGGCCCAAGCCTGTAATCTTAGCTACTCAGGAGGCTGACATCTAAGGATCACAGTTCAAAGCCAGCCCGGGCAGGAAAGTCCGTGAGACTCTTCAATAAACCACTAGAAAAAAAAAACTGGAAGTGGTGTTGTGGCTCAGGCGGTAGAGTGCTTGCATTGAGCTGAAGAGCTGAGAGACAGCACCCAAGCCCAGAGTTCAAGCCCCACAACCAACCAAAAGACCAAAAAACAAGAAAACAAGAGAATGTCATATTATAATACTTAGTGGCAAAATACGGGCAACATTCTCTTATAATTAGAAACAATATAGATATCCCTTGTTACTATTTGTTTAACATTGTATTGGGTGGTATGGCCAAGATAATTAGGCAATAAAAATAAGTAAAAATTCAAAAGGTATGTACATTGGAAAGGAAGTTATATTTTCAGATGAAATTATAGTGAATCTAGAAAATTCTAATAAACACACAAGAATACATATGAAGATACACAGAGATCAAAACTAATAAATGAATTCAACAAAGTATCAGGATATAATAATATGTGAAAGTAAATTGTATTTCTATATAGTAGAATCTGAACAATGCAACATTGATAGAAAAACAAGTTACAAAAGCAAAAACTTGGATACCATAAGTAATAAGTTGAACAAAAAGTACAATCTTTCCACACTGAAAGTTCTGAATATCAGTGAAATTAAGGAATATCATGGTCAGAGATGGGAAGATAGCACACCTATGAATGTACTAAAAGTCACTGATGTACATTTTATAAGGGTAACAATTACAGGGTTTTTTGTTTGTTTGTTTGTTTGCTTGCTTTTGTTTTTTGTTTTTTAGTGCTGTTTCTGAGGCTTGAACTCAAGACTGTCCCTGAGCTTTTTTGCTCAAGGTTAGTATACCACCACTTGAGCTACACCTCCACTTCTTGACTTTTGCTGATTAATTATAGATAAGAGTTTCACAGACTTTCCTGCTCAGGTTGGCTTCAAAACTGTGATCTTCAAATCTCAGCCTCCTGAGTAGGAAGAATTGTGTGTGTGTGTGTGTGTGTGTGTGTGTGTGTGTGTGTGTGTGTGTGTGTGTGTGTGTGTGTGTGTGTGTGTGTGTGTGTGTATTTAAAGCTGGCAAAATAAATTAATACTTACCTGTAGTTTTAGCAGTTGTTAGTGAAGTAATTTCTGGCGTAAGTGATGTTTTTGATGAGTCTTTGCTGGTTGTTCCTAGTTTGATAAGACAGATGACATTATTATTCAGAATCTTATCCCACCAGAATAAATAAAAGCTGAATTTGGAAGTGAAATGGAAGCCCTTTGAAGATGTGCTGGATAAACCTTTAATTTTTTCCTTGTAATTTTTGTATTTCCCACTAACTTTATCTTTTTTATCTCTATTTTTTCCATTTTCTAACTCCTTGGGTCTCAAGAGGAATATAGTTGTGTATGCTTGAGAGACACATAGAGGTATACACAAAAACACATGTGGTTTTATATGAAGATCCAAGTAGCAAATTTCTACTGCAGATTGTTAGATGAATATCATTAAGTATGCGAAAAGTATTGCAAAACATCTAAATTGCAGAAATTTAAAATGATTTTATTTTCTTCCTGTCTTCCCTCTACTCCTCCCACCACAAAAAAATATCTCCTCCAAACTATGACTGGACCAGTGGGATCTAGGAATATCACAATTTATTTTTCAGAATTACATTTTACTTTGTTAACTTGGAGTGAAGAAAATTCTAAGTTAAATATAAGTCATAAAGGAGCTTGAAAACTTCATGAAAATTTCATGAAATATTCTTTGAATTCTGCTTTGTTCCTCTTCCAGAGTCCTGGACTCTTAGTACCTTTTAAATCTGAGTAATAGTAAGAATAAGGAAATAATTCAAATAAATGGCCCTGAGAGAAGAGAAACAACAAAGCACAAAATTTCTCCTTGTCAACAGCTCATCATCTCTTCTTTCAGTGCAATTTCTTTTAGGTGGATTTGAACTAGAAGCCTTTTATTTGCTAAGCAGGCATTTTACCACTTGAGCTAATCCCCCACCCCTTAGTTAATTTTTGGAGTAAGAGTAATACTATTTCAGATTTATCATGTATTGATGAATAGTCACTTCAAACACTAGTAAGCAGTTTCATATAAGTTGTAGTTCATTTTTCATATTCGGCATATATGCTGCAGTTCTGGAACATATTTGTGTATCACCATCATGAGTATCTCAGTAACCAATAACTGTGATACTGTTCATTTTCAGTGTATGAGTAATGACGAAGAACTTTTAAGAAGTTGATCAGACAAATGGACTGAAGTCAGCACAAATAAGGGAAAACTATAGCTATGCACTGTAAAGGCTAGTATTTAATTTTAAGTCAACAAAGGCTAAGCTAAGTCATTAGACTATCATAATTCTGTTCTATGAAATTGCTTTGTCAACTTTACAGGCTGTGTTGAATCCCATTTAGGTCATAAAGTTTTCAAGAAAATAATTGGTAAACATATTTTGTGAGGATTAAACTTAAAAATGTCAATTTCACCGCATCAAAATTCTGTGCAAAGGACAAATGAAAGAATCATCTACAAGAGATATTTCCAGTTGTTCATTTTCCCAGTTGTTCATTTTCCCATTCAGGCTTCCCGATGGAAAGGTAATGAGTAGGAGAGAAAGACAATGGAGAAAAATCCCACCTTCATGGCCACTAGTCATACAAAACATTTCCAAGCATGTTCTTCAAAAGTCTGTTCTTTATAGGTTCATCTTTCCCTTTTTCTCCATATCAGACATGCAATTTAATAACTGCCAAATCTAACACTTTCTGTGAAGCAGATGGCCCCAAATACCTGGCTCTTCTACTAATCTCAGAAGAAACTGGATACCTATTTAGTACCACAAAACTTAAGAACCATGCTCAGAAATTCTTATTCCTTCAGTGTAATTCCACTCATTAAGCATATGTGACTTTCCTATGGTCCAGCTGAATAACAAAGCTGAAAAACAAAATTGCAAGTCAAATTTCATAATCCTAGAAGTTCATTTTAGAGTGGTAAGATGCAGTGTCTACCAAATGTTGTTTTTTAAAATTCCGTCTACTTGACCTTTCCACAAAGTTTGTCATTGCTGGATGCCCAGCTAAGAAGAGCCTAACCCCATCTCTGTAAGTGGCAAATCTCTGCTCAAGGCCAGCACTGCTTAGACCCAACGTCCTTTCCCCCCATCATTCTGTCACTGTGTTACTGTGAAAATTCTCATCTCTGTTGCACTTCTTTTTTTAAAAAAAACTTTTCAGATGATAGAATTTCTGCCACGGGCAAGTGAAAACACATTTATGTGCTTCAGATAGACATAAGTACTATGAAACCAACTGTCTTCTGACCTTTAAACAAAGAAAATCCTATTGGGAAGCCTTGAAATGAAAATAAATAAGCTTCTCTAGGTCCTATTTTGGGGAGGAAAAACTCTTGTGTAGCTAAGAAGATATTGGCCACAAGTAAAGGAGAAAAAAAAAAAAGGGTTTCACTGCAAGGATACTTTTTCTATGGTTGTAGAAGTTAACATTGGATTATTTTTTGGAAAGTGAGAGAGTTTTTATCAAATGTACTCAAATTTAAGCTCTCCACAGTCCTGAGATGAAGAAGCTAGATATACTAGTTTACAACCAAGAGTGTGATTTCTGAAGACAATCATCTATCATCTTCATCATAATTAATTAATTGTATTATCTTTAGGGGAAGGTAACATAGTCACCTTCATCCATTCATCTATCTATCTATCTATCTATCTATCTATCTATCTATCTATCTATCTATCTATCTATCTATCTATCTATCTATCTACCTACCTATCTACCTATCTATGTATCTAGATACTACTATGTATTCTATACATAGCTCAACTCGACTATGCCTTAATACACAAGGGCGTAACTAGGCAACAGAACCCCTGCCAGCTCCTTTCTGGCTTCCTTCTCCAGCGCTCTTCATCCATGTTTCTCTCCTGTCATCCAGCTGTTGGAGAACTCTGTCAGCCTCCCCCCATCGTAGCACTTCTGTTGCTCACATTGACTTTTCAATTGATGCTCAATGGCTTTTAATATTTTTAGGGAAGATGGAGGGGTGGGTAGATTCCCTTTACTAACTGTCCCTCAAATAGTGATATAGTTGCTGCCACTGAATGCAGCAACAAAAACCAATGACACTAGTATTGAAAGTTACAATTAAATCTGTTCTCAGCATGGCCCAATCAACAAAATCAGCCTGTAATTCACATAGCTTCACCTTGGGGACTGGGCTACCTAAGTGGAGAACTGGAATTCTCCAGAATTTGGGAAGATCACTTTGTGACTTAGGCAAGGTAATTGGTATTTTCTCTGAAAGAAAACTGTGTGTATGTAACACTCACAATAGGTTCATGATCAAACAAGACACGATCAACAGAAAAGCCAACTGAGAAGTCAGGTTTCAGTATGCAAATCAACTCTCTCTCTCTATCTCTCTCACATGCGTGCACACACACACACACACACACACACATACACACAAAGATTTCAAAATAGTGAATGAGCACAGATTTTTATAATACTTGAATGCAAAAGAGCAGGTCATTTTTATGTATGTTAATGTATAGGCTTTACTAATTTTGCTCTTCAAACTATATATATAGTATTTTTTTCTTTTACTGAGAAGTCATCATACCTATAGATATTTCAGGTGTTGGATGGATAGACTCTGTTGTTGGCTTTGTGTCTGGTGTTAGTGAAGATTCTTTTGTTGCAGAATTTGTTGGTGAGGATGAGGTTGGAGATACGTTGTCAACATCTGAAAAAAATTAAATTATGTTAATATTGTTGCCTTTACATTATTTTGCCATGAAACTGCATGTATGATGCTAATAGCCCAGAGAGTAGAGCATGGATTTGGAGCTGACTTTCTGGTTGTAACAAACTTTCACTCACTAGTGCCATATGTGTCTCATACTGATGTGAAGTTTTAAGGATGATAGACAAGGAAAGTCTGTTCTGTTGGAACTACATAGTCTCTAAGAAAGCTTGTGATGAATAAATGTGTAAATTCAAATTTAACTCAACAGATGTATATGTGTGTTTTTGCATCCAGGTTTTGAACCCAGAGCCTTTGTTAGGCAGGGCTTTTTGTCACGGAGCCATGGCTATAGCTTTTTTTTGCTTTAGTTATTTTTCAGATAGCATCTCATGGCTTTTACTGGCCTCAGACAGCAATCCTTTTAGAAGCTCAAAAATAAATTTTCAGATATTCTACCATTACAAAATCTTGAACTTTTCTTGCTTAAAAAATGAATTTAAGACAGGCACTAGTGTTTCATATCTATAATCTTAGCTACTCAGTAGGCTGCAACTGGAAATTCCCAGTTTGAAGTCATCTTGGTCAGATAAATCCTTGAGACTCAAGTCCAATAATCCAGTAAAAAAGCCAGAAGTAGAGGTGTGGCTCAAGTGGTAGAGCTCTAGCTGAAAATGTAAAAGTCAAGAGAGAGTTTGAGACCTAAGTTTCAAGCTGCAGGCCTAAGACTCAAGCATTAGTATTCTCTCTCTCTTTCTCTCTCTCACCCCTCTCTCTCACACACAAAATGAGTTGGAGGTAATTTCAAAAGATCATAGCATCAATTTGTAGCAAAGTCTGTTTACCTTCTACTTTATTAATCTTGATTATATGATTTAGGGGAATTTTGCCTTTGTTTCTAGCACTACTATTTGGACATATGAAATGTATTTATCCTCTGTAGTCTCTCTGAGAAAATACTTCCTTTGCTAGCTTACATAAAAACAGCATTTCAGGGGCTGGGAAAGTGGCTCAGTGGTAGAGTACTTGCCTTGCATGCATGAGGCCCTAGGTTTGATTCCACAGCACCACATATGCAGAAAAAGTGGTGCTGTGGCTCAAGTGGTAGAGTGCTAGTCTTGAGCTGAAGAGCTGAGGAACAGTGCCCAGACCCAGAGTTCAGGCCCCACAACCGACAAAAAACAAAAACAAAAACAAAAACAAAAATCAGAATTTCAAAAGAGGGCTCAAACTTTGGAAGAAAGCAAAGAGTTCTTCAAAATACTTAATTATGGAACATAGAAAATGCTAGGCACCATACAGTCTTATAAATTCTCCAATGTACCATTATTGGTAAGAACTTCATAACCTAGAGCAACTGGTCTATAGAATTGATGGTCAGACAATAATAATTCCAAATATCTTCACAGGAATTATTTTTACAAATTCATATTGTATTATGCAGTATTACCTTCTACACATTCCTGACTCCTCAGCCCTTTAAATGCTCACAAATAATTTAGTCTTGAAATAAAGTAATTTCCAATCAATTTTTAATTATGATTTTGCAGGTGCTTGTCCCTTATTGATTATGATATACAATGTACACAGATTCAATACTCTGTGTGTATGTGTGTGTGTGTGTGTGTGTGTGTGTGTGTGTGTGTGTGTGTGTGTGTAATTAGGGCTTGAACAACACAGGCCAGACACTACCACTTGATACCCATTCCCAGCCCTAACAGCTTTATCATAGATCCAACTCCTATATTTGCATGTAATGGCATTATGTAAATTCTCATATAACTGATGAGACAGTTGGTCTTTATAGTAATTTGTCAGTATTTGCTACCATAATTCTTGCTGTTTAGCTGATAAATATTGTACACCTTAGTAAATTACCATCAGTGAAGTACAAGCTGAGGACTTCAACTTTCTCTGACATATAAATATTTATATATACTATATATAAAACATATATAATGTAAAAAACTGACATTAATATATAAATATATTGAATACATGCAAATGAAATAAGGTATCATTTTCTGTATTCCCATCAAACAGAACCTTCATGAAAGACATGCCACTTGACCTCCTGATCATTAGTTCCATATGCACACATTTTTACCCTAGTGGTGTTTCTTTCTGATATAAGTTCAGTCATTTTGGTTCACTGCCAACTAAATTCTATGCTGCTGATTTTCTGATCAAAAGAAAACAATGATCATGAGATGACACAGCCAAAAGTTTTTTTCATTTTGCATTGACTCCAACATCTAATGACGTCTTGTTACAACTTTATAAATTATTTACCTTGATCAACATTTATTAAGCACTATTCAAGCAGATGCTAAACCAAGTAAAAAAATATGTGGGTTATTTTAAAAGAAACTTAGAGTTTATGCTGATACGATTAGACATATCAAAAGCAGCCGTAATCCTAGGCTTATAATTGCACCACTGTAATCCCAGCTATTTAGGGGCCTGAGATCTGAGGATCATGGTTCAAAGCCATCCTGGGCAGGAAAATCCATGAGACTCTTAATTGGAGAATTAGCCACCAGAAACCAGAAGTGAAGCTGAGGCTCAAGTGGTAGAGTGCCATCCTTAAGTGAAAACGCTAAGGGACAGTGCCCAGGCCTTAATTTCAAGCTTCAGTACTGACACACACACAGGTACAAAAGTAATAATTACTATGCACAATTGACTCTACCTAATGTTAAAAGAAACCAAAGCAGGTTCATATCATCAGAATAATTTTCTTGGAGGGAGAGACTTCAAGAGCAATCATATATGGAAACATCATAAGGAAAATGCATTTCATATTCAAACTGAAGGGGAGATTTCTTAGTTCTAAATCAAACAAAAGTAATACAATCTGTAGCCTAAATAGGGTCCAGATAACAGGAGGCCTGAAGGTCTTAAGCCACACACATAGCCTTTTAGGGGAAGGAGACAGGGGGAAAAAATCCCATTTTAAATAAAATAGCCAAGTAAGTGTAATTCTTACAAAGGAGGAATTTAAAAGTGCATTTCCAATCATATATAAAATACTACAGGAAAGACAAAAGTTGGGAGAAAGCTTTCATTTCTCATGTGGACTGATTTCAGTGGATTAAGTAACAGGAAAATCTTGATTCAGATAAGTGGAAAGAGGAATCTCTTCAAGTTTCCGGCCATCTGTGAGGTGGGTGGGGGTGCCAAGCCTGGCAGGCTCCGAGCGTGGACAGGTGTCTCAGCCACCTGGCCCCACCAGGGAGTAGGGGAGGGAGGACAGGAAGGCAGCATTACCTTGCTGAGTTTGTTAAACAGAACACAGCAGTATCTGCAAATGGACCTGCGGTCTTGGAAGGTGTTTGGGTTGGGAAGATGGAGAGTTGGCTCTGATTTCACTATCTCTATCACAGGCCTTGCGCCCTTCCCTCTAAGAAATAGCATCCCTTAACAGGCTTCCTTGTTCAATTTTCTAGTTGTAAGCAATTGATTTCAACACTCTTCAGTCTTCTTTATCCTGCCCTCCCAGACACAGCCCCCTTTTCCTAGTCCCCACCCACCTACCCAAGAGTCTCTCTTCTCTAGCACTCTGTTATTGGTCATCCTCTTTTGTTGAGTTTCTCTATGCTGCTCTCATAGACTTGAGATGTGTCAATTTTTCATCTTCTTTATTTTTCCATTCTTCCCTCTCTTTCTCCTGTGTAATCTCTTAGCTTGATTCATGTTCTATGTTTAACCATCCAACATTGCATATGTGTAAACACTACACATACACTCTATATCCTGCTCTATCCATTGCTAAGTCTATTTTTATGACATTATCATGCTATTTTAATGGCCATTGCTTTTTTACATGGACATAGGAGTTAATCACTGCCACATGCAATCTCAAGGCTCACCCAAGGAGAGAAACGACCACTACAAACAAATCCTTCGATCCTAGAAATACGTTTTATTTATGACTTGAAATCTATTCCCTTTAATTTATCATTACTTTCCCACAGACAGGCTGCTTTCCTTGCTCTTTCTTTCTTTTTTTCTTAATATGTTTCTTATTGTGAAAATACTGTGCAGAGGGGTTACAGTTACATGAGCAAGGTAATGAGTACATGTCTTATCAAGCATTGTTGCCTCCTCCTTTGTTTTTCCCCTACCAACCCTTCCCTCCCACTTCCATAACTACACTCCCCCAACATCTAAATTATAAGTTCATTTTTCAACATAGTGTGCACCTCATTGTTACAATGGATCCTCCTGTATCCCTACTTAACACATTTTGTTTTTTCCCTTCCCCTCCCCAAATACAGTGAAAACAGGCATTATACCATGGAGAGGAACATACAAAGCAACAACAACAACAACAAAAAATCACATGGTTCCTTATAAATACGTTAGAAAGATAGGGACATAAGTGGTTTTTTTCTTCATTGCTCTTTCTTGACTGTGGCATTTTTATTTCTGTTGCTCCTCTAGTGTTGTTCCTCTTCTTATGCAAGAAAAATGTAAGAGAATAGGAAGAATAATTTCTTTCCTTAAAACTCAAATTTTGCAGCCTGTAGGAGGCGTCCCTTACAAGTTCCATCCTGAACCTCTTCTGGCTCAATCTGTGTAGTTCCCACCTTGTACAATTGCATGCTGGGTAGTCGTTTTCCTGAATTCAGTATTGAAATCCTACTGCATTTGGTACTGGACAGAAGCATCCACTACTCATTTCTCCTGTGAATATATTTTGACTAGATATCTTACAATTGTGCTGATAATATCTACTACATTATTTACTACTAGTTAAAATAATGTAAATAGATGCATTACTTATTGCTAATTTATGACTACATTTTGTAAGTGTATTCTCTAGGAGTTTCCTTATGTCTTTCAGAGTACATTTTGGTGAAGAGTATTTTTTTCCAACTGTTAATTAGACTTTGGAAATCAATATTCAATTTTTAAGTGACAGAATAAAAGAGTTATTTCTCTAACCCTGCAAGTTCAATTTTCGTCTGTTTGTTTAATTTAATTTTTATTAACATATATTAGTTATATGGGGGGATTATTCCAATAAACTTAACTTATCACTCTCCCTTCCTTCTCTCTCTCTCCTTTCTAAAACACTTTCAACAAGTTTCATTGTTTTCATATATTCAATCTGCTTCAAGAATATTCATTTTCATTTACCTTCCTTGCAAGTCCAACCTCTTATATAGATGCGATGTAGAGTTTAATTTGTTAATAAAAACTAGCAGTCACTTTCAGCACCCTTTAACATTTAGTCTCATTTATATATTTACTGAATTTTTAAATACTTAAAATTTTATTATACATTGAAAACAGTTAACACATAACACATTGGCCTTTGAGAGGTTGTAGAGATAAAGAAGAAAAGATGATAAATTCTCAAACTGATGAACAACTATAGAAGTGCTGTTATTAATTATAAATTAATACATGTCTACATTTATATATTATGCTTCTATATTGAATGTAGAATACTTCCATATTGAATACTTATATACTATGCTTCTATATTGAAATGATTCACTAGAAAATAAAACATATGGCTTTGCCTAGAAGTGCTTTAAATAACTGCTTTATGAGTTCTTAGGAAAGGGTTGGGGAAACTTTTAAATCGAATTAAATAGTTCTCTGAAGAATTTAAACATTGTTCCAGCTAATAATATTCTGCCTTCAGCACCAGAAAGCATCAGTAGAAAGTTTGAATTTGCACTTCATCAACATCTCCTAGGCGTCCCTGGAGACTAGGGATCTGAAGGGCACAAATCAGAATCAGCCTTCAGTCTAGGGAGAAACTAGACATACTAGCTGCTCTCTGACTCATTAAATAGAATGGGAGGCAGTGACACCTTATAGAAAGCCATCCACTAAATGGCAGCAAACCTGAGCAGAGGTAAGGCTTACGTGGAAGGTTTCTGACCCTCAATGAGTAACATTTAACAAGAATAACAGAAAGGGATTGAAAGAAAATCAATAGTGGCTGATTGAAAGTTGAAGAGTATACAGTGTCTATTCTGTATGCATTGGGATTTCATTCTAGATGTGGGGAAATACAAAAGCCACAAATAATGTAGGAGTGAGGATAATAGTGTTTTATTTGTCTAAAATTGTTCTATTTTTTACTAGTCTAAAAATTTCTTTGTATGTATTTGTATTTTTATTCTTGTGCAAAAGTGAAATCTCAATGTCTACCAGCTTTTGTTTGATTTGGTTGTTTTAATTTTTTTACTTTCAAGCATTGCTAGTAGAAATACGACATTTTTTATTCCACACACTGGGTTTTCTAATCAATGAACATGGAATTAAAAAAAATTTGGATAGATGTTGCTTAATAAAGTTATATGATTCTTCTCATAGGAACTATGCATATCTTTTACTAGAATTATTTATTATTATCTGACTGTTGGTGTTGTTTAAATGTTATTCAATTTTCTTTTTGCTATCTGTTGCATCTGTAAAATAAAGTTGGTTTTGTATGATTTTTTAAATATCTAGAATTCTGGATGGACTCTTTAAGTCTCATAATTTGTCGGCAACATCTTACATATTTTCTACTTATATGATCCTATCATACCATCTACAAATAATACCAGTTGTATTTTTCCCTTTATGGTTCTTGTAGTACATTTTTTCTTCTTTTAGCACTAGTTAAGATATTTAGTACAATGGTTTATGAAGGTAACAATTGGGGCAAGACTGTGTTGTTTCCGGTCTCAAGGGAACACATTTCCCCATTGCTCATGGTGATTGCTGTAAGGTTTGACAGCTACTGGAATTGACTGGGGAAAAAATTCCTTTCACTCTTGATTTCCTTCATGCTCCTTTCCACAATAAAAATGTTGACTTATCTAAAGAAGTCATTGTTTAGGGATGAAACTGACATCTTTACAAGGTGTATATTTGGTAGAGATCAAGTGAGAGGGTTGGATCAGGTAGGGCATGGTGCATTGTGTGTTTGTAGGAGAAAGGCCATTCTCCCATTTAAAGATGATTGCATCACCACTCAGACCCTTTCCTCCCTCCCTCCTTCTCTCCCTCCCTCCCTCCCTCTCTCCCTTTCTTTCTTTCTTCCGTCCTTCCTTCCTTCCCTCCTTCCTTCCTTCCTTCCTTCCTTCCTTCCTTCTTTCCTACCTTCCTTCCTTCCTTTCTCTCTTCCTTCCTTCCTCTCTTTCTTTCTTCCTTCCTTTTCCTCTCTCTTTCTTCCTTCCTTCTTTTCTTCTTGCTTGCTTGCTTTGTGGTTAATGTTGTTAGATGGATTTTAAAACAAAAATTCTCCTATAGTTATAATACTGTGTGACCAAAGAACACACATCTGGCAGTTACACATACAGGTGGCTAGATTTTGTATTCTAGAAGTGAGAAAATCAAGCTCTATCTCTATCTTATCCCTATTTATGAAGTAATGGCAGAGTAATGAGCCAGCTGACAAACTTCAATGTTCAATTTTCAAATACTGGACATTTTTATGCACATCCAACAATAATCTCAGGTTCTCAATTTCTTTTTGGGCTTACAAGGTATTAATGCTAGTCATCAAATGCCTTACATCTTCTCAAACTCTTCTAACTTCTAACTATTCCTTGAGAACAAGACATTTTTCTATATGGGTTAGCTAACATATGCTGACCCCACCTGAAACTTTGAAGGGAATATTATAGCTATTTTCTTAATCCAATTGTTATTAAATGTGGTTAATTTTCTCAAGGCCCAGGGTCTGTCAGTGTAAATGGAAGCAAGAGAGAGATTAATGGTAGAAATAAAAGCCATCAACAAGCTTTTATAAGGAAGAGGGGGTAGAGGA
The DNA here is from genome assembly GCF_024711535.1 of Dipodomys merriami. Classification (NCBI taxonomy): domain Eukaryota; kingdom Metazoa; phylum Chordata; class Mammalia; order Rodentia; family Heteromyidae; genus Dipodomys; species Dipodomys merriami. Next base: position 18,958,479 of record NW_027202826.1, read on the forward strand.
GCTGCCAAACAAAACTGGAATGTAAGCTTTGGCCTAGGGAGATTTCAGTAGTCCAAATAATATTTGTCTTGGCCAAATCTAGTTTCCTATTATCTTCAACTAGTACAAGCAAAAATAATTGAGATTACATTGAATTCCTGTCAAAAATTTCCCTGAATGAAGGAGACTAATCATTTCCTTGCAAAGCAAACACCTCTGCTTATCTCATCTTGTGAGAATGGGCAAGGAGGGAGTGGATGCAGAGAAGGACTGGAAAGAGCTGTAATGGTGAGAAGCAATCCCACGGTCAATATAAGGGAGGCCAGAGACCAGTACACAGGATCTTTTCAAGCCATCAGAGCAATGAGAGGATCTTCCCATCTCTCCCTCCCAGGCCTCTCTGACAAGCTCCTTCTGTCAGTCTTGTCACTTTTGTAACCTCATTTGTCCTCTGGATTTGTTTTGAATAATTAAAAAAATTCTGTCTGTGTGTCTCTCTCTGTTTCTCTCTCTTACCTCAGTCATTTCCTCCTTTCTCTCCAAGTCTTTTATTTATTTTTTGGTAGCCCCCATCCTATACATCTCTCCAAATTGCGTCCATATAGTATCATCAGAGAAAATGGAAGAAAGACTGTTCACATACACTGTGTCTGATGGATGAGAATTGGCCTTTGGCCGATAACATTGCGCTCCAGAATGAGGATGATAACTTAGGCAAAATAACTCAGGGCAAAATGTATAGAAACAGTTTGGTATACTAAGAACATAAAGTTGTTAGTCTGGAAGAAACCTTGATATAATCAAACCATACTTGCTTTACAGATGTGGAAGATAAAATCTGGAGAGAATAAGAACTCTGTTACATCAGTCACACAGCAAACTCGTGGCCTCTGGTAATGAGGATTAAGAGCTCCTGGCATGCATACACATGCACATATGCAGACACACATGTACAAACACACAGACCCCCCCCAGACACACAGACACACAGACACACAGACACACAGACACACAGACACACACACACACACACACACACACACACACACACACACACACACACACACACACACACACACACACTGTATGATGCTGGCTCCGATATAAGCCACGGCCTAGTGAGAAAAAGTTTAAGGATATTATTATATCACCAAATACATAATTTTTAAAGGTAAAGTTCCTATTTAATGCAATATTCAAATAAATAGTATATTGTTGCAAAGAACAAACTGGTTACTTTTATATCAGTAGAATAAATAATATTTTTTTCTTTTTTGCTGGTCAATGAACATTGTAAAACATGAGAACAACTGTAGTATCTGATACTTTTACTTTCATACAGGACTAAATATAATGTAGCAATACAGGTTAGCATTAGAGGTGCAAATTGTAAAATATGTGTGTATTTCCCATTGAATTAAAAAACTTACATTCTGTTCTAGTGAAGTTGGGACTAATTGTGTCAAAATGGTTTGGAATGAACTGGTAAATGATTACAAGAAATAGAACTAGAAGATGACAACTTTTTCTTCTAGTGACAGTGATTCAACACTTGCATTCAGATAGCCAGGGTATTATGGTGTAATGGGGACAAACATTATAATCCAGAGGTAGGTCTTCCTACTATTTATACAAAACAAGATGGCAGGTCATCTTCATAGAGCTAGTCAAATAAGCTCAACCAATGCGCATGTATTCCTAAATGGCTCTCACAGCCTCCCCGCGACCTAGGCTAAAAATGAAAATAAACATTGCCCTCATATCCAGAAATACCTTAGGTGTTTTTCAACTCTGGTGACATTTGAAGAAATACAGTTTTACACATTAACACAAAGATTAATGACTAAACCTCTGTCATGTGCCCATCCTCCATGTTTTTTCTTCTCCTTGGAAAAGATCATTTGGGTTTGGTTCTTGCTCCCTGGCTACTTACACAAAGCCAGATGGCAACTTGGTTTGGCAAATGGATGTCAGTATGGTCACTTTGGCGTCATTTTGTTTACTTATACAATTTAAAAACCTTAATTGATTCAAAACTTGGACCACATACACGAAGTTGTCAGAAAAATGATAGGGGAAGGAGAATATAAGAAGAATAAAAAACTCATTGATTTATACTAAGTATTCTGTTCGCAATAGTATTATCTCAATAGCGCCATTGCTATTCATAAATATTGAAATCTGTTAATTCTGTGCTTTATGGTGAGTCTCATCTTTAAAACTAGGTTTGTAGAGAGACTCTCCCAGTGGAGAGTTCTTGTGGTTGGCCAGGGTGACACTGGTGGCTCTGAGATGATGAATGGCAGGAGGGGCCTTGTCTAAGAGCATTGTGTCTGTGACCTTATACTTGGCCAACACCCTCAAATGGCAACTTCACAGTCTGTACCACAAAAAGCCATTTCTTTTTCTCTACAGTTAAAAATGAATTCAGTGTGTGATCAAATGTTTTTCTGTGCTTTGTGTGCATGTGTATGTGCATGTGTGTGTTTAAGTAACTCAAGCATTATTTCAACACATGGCCATTTAGATGTGAAAGGGCTAGGAAAAATATGGAAAGGGATTGTGACTAAAAGAGAGGCAGTGTATATAAAGATACCCAGAGGTCAAGCTTTCCCAGGAGAATGCTCATGCCTTTCCTTTTATCAGTTGATTCTGAGATGTAAGGATTCATTAATATGATAATGATTAATGTTTTAATAGGAATTTATGACTTAAAGGTGTTTTAAGAATGATTTTCTCATGTACTCATTATCTTGCCCATGTAATTGTAACCCCTCTGTACAGTATTTTCACAATAAAAAATAAATAAAAATTTAAAAAGAGAATGATTTTCTCTTTGTTGTGCAGAACCAATGTTATATCAACACATTTCTTCTCACTTTTAGATCTAGAAAATGAAGCAAAAGAGGATTGACATAAAATAAGTTAAATATAAACTTAGTTTTCACATCAAGATTATATTTTCTTACATTAATATCTTCCACCTCTCAGATTAAACAATGCTCAATATTTTGTGAGAGGAAAAAGTATTTGAGGATCTTGACTTTTTCAGACTAAAAAACTACAGTTCTCATCAAACATTAACACTATTTTGCTCAATAATTTGAATACTTAAGTCACAGAGTACGTTATATGACTTGCAAATCTGTAAGCCATTCTAGCCAGCCCATAAATTTGCATCTATCAGATTATACCTGCATATATTGTGATTAAATATATTCTTGGAAAACATCTTTCTAGAATCCTATATTAATTCTCTTGTGAACATTTTGCACGTGCATATATTTTAGCCTGTCAAAATTAACATTATTCTTACTTAAATATTTGCTGATTCTAATTGAAATTGACTTGGAATTTATTTAAGGATGGAATATAATAAATGATCCGACTCTGACTTTCAAAATTCAGCAAGATGTGTGTTTGCCGCATGCCTACTCTGTTCTAGGTGTTTTATGCATATTACCTAGTGCAATTATTCAAATACCTGTGAGGACTATGCATACCCACAGCTTATAACAGTGAAAGTTAAGTAACTTGCTCAAGTTCACACATCTGGTAAGTGCCAAAGCTGGAATTTGAGCCCAGACAGTGAGACTCTAGGATATTGTAAATGTGACACTGATTAGTTCAGTAATGAGTATTTCTTTTTAGTTTCTTTCCAAATTGTGCAACTGGTAGGTCTCTAACCCTGTGTGTGTGTGTGTGTATGTGTGTGTATGTGTGTGTGTGTGTGTGTGTGTGTGTGTGTGTGTGTGTGTGTGTGTGTGTTAGTACTTGGGCATGAACTCAGAAGCTTGTAATCTTACTTAGCTTTTTCACTTAAAGCTGGTACTCTACAATTAGACAACACCTCTACTTCAGACTTCTTGCTAGTTAATTGGAGATAAGAATCACAGGGTTTCTTCTGCCCCAGCTAACCCAATTCTTTTTAACGAAAGAGCTCAATGTAGCCAGCCACAGGAAGGGTTTTTGTTGTTGTTGTTATTGTTTGTTTGTTTTTGTTTTGCAAATGAATGCATCTTTGTTTTTGATTTGTTATAATTTACTGTTATTAGAGGTGATGTATAGAGGGATTACAATTACATGAGTCAGGTAATGAGTACATTTCCTTTCATACAATGTTTTGTGTTCCCTCACTCTGGGAAAAGTTTGAAGAGCATCAATCACCCTTGCTTTTGGTTGTAAGCCATACAATCCTAGTATAGCTTAACTTTGTACTGTTCCTAAGCCTCATTTCTTTTCTTTTCTTTTCCTTTTCTTTGATTTTCTTTCCTTTTTGTCAGTCATGGGACTTGAACTCAGAACTTGGACCCTTGTCCTGAGCTCAAGGCTAGCACTCTACCACTTTGAGCCACAGCTTCACTACTGGGTTTTGAGTGGTTAATTGGAGATAAGAGTCTCACAGGGACTTTTCCATCCAGACTGGCTTCAAACTGAGATCCACAGATCTCAGCCTCCTTAGTAGCTATGATTATAGGCGTGAGCCATCAGCGCCCAGCTAAGCCTCCATTTCTTAAACAGGATTAATCCAGATGGACGTGAAATGTGGTGAGGAAAGCAGTGCATGTAAAGTGCCTGGCATAGTTGGGAGATGTTTGCAGATGGCACCATATATCTTCAGGTTAACTTGGTCCACATCCAATTGTGATCACCGTTCTCCAGTCTTTGCTATAATTAATTCAGGTTTCAGCCAGAATGACTGATGAAACAGATCGAAAACCCTTTCTAATTTCAGTAAAAAGCAACCACATTGGCCTTTTCTTGACTACTAACCTCACAGTATAATTCATTACCGAGACTCTGCAAACTGAAGAATGATTGCATTAGAACAGGTCCCACTGAGAATATTGCTTAGCTTCTTTAACCAAAGATTGATTAACACATTTTAGTTGGTTTAAGTAAAGAGGAAGAATGCTAGCACCTATTAATTAAACATGTCAGAGAAATTGGAATCTATATCTGGGTGTACACTCTCCTCCAAACTCAAAGATTTCCATCTAGAAAAATAAATCCCAGAGTTCCTCAGAAAGCAAAGCATGAGTGAAGGATGGATGCATTCACAGTTTAGCTTATGAAAGGATGTCATACCAGGGGAAGGAGACAGAGTGGGTCAGTGAGGACAGCATTTATTCATCTCCCACCTTGGTCAAGAGCTATCCTAGGAATGCTAACATTCCTTGAGCTTCTAGCTCAAGGATCTAACAGTGCCAGGTGGGACTGGGGAACATATGTTGGTATCAGAATAGCACTAACAAGAAAGCAGAATCTATGCATTGAAGTGAAGGCAGGTGCTGGCTGGTACACCTGTGCATAGAGAGTTGTCACAGCAATGGCTGGAATATCCATGACCAGAAAAGATGTAGGGAAAGACACAGCAGGTGTCTGTGACACCATATGGTAACTGCTTCTATTTAGAGAACAGTTAGGAATAACTCTACTGATAGATCATTCTTCAAGACCTGAAACCTCTATTCAAGTTTAGCAAAACACTTTTCATCTGGTTGCCCAACACTTAGGAGTCCTATAGATGTAACTTTGTCAATGTAACTGATTTTACAAATACCTCTCTCCTGAGAGAACTTGTAACCCTCAACAGGCTTTCTTAGTCTTAAACCAAGAGCACTATAATGACCCAGGAGACTCAGATGCATGGAAGTAGACAGCACAGGAATGAATATCTTTTATGGTAAATTTCTCTTTGGAAATTCAATGGTAAGAAATGTGCATACAGGTAGACCCATTGCAACAGAGATGTACAAGACTTTATGTCGAAAAACGAACTTTACAACTTTGGCAGGGAGTGGGGGGCGAGGAAGGGGGAAAGGAGATGGGAAGGGATAGGAAGGGGAAAGAAAGGAGGAGGTAGCAATGTTTGATAAGAAATGTACTCATTACCTTGCTCATGTAATTGTAACCACTCTGTATGGTATTTTCACAATAAAAAAACTTATTAATAAAAAAAGTGCATCTCAAATGTTCTTAATGATGAAGAGGAAATTGGCAAAGAGTTACTAAAAAAAAGAATCTATGTAACAGGGATTAGATCATTCTAAGTTCAAATCTTTATCTGAGTTTAGAATGTGTCCTCACCAATGAAGAGGAAAAGGTCAGTTACCTAGCCAATGAAAAGCATTCTGAAACCTTCAAACATGAGTATTTTCCTCAGTCTTCTGAGTAATTACAATCCTTAAGATAAAAATTGCCAGGGAATTTGTTTCTGGCAACCATTATGAATCTTCTGAAAATAGAAATTCTACAATGATCATTTCTATTTTTGGGTGGGGACTATTTTTAAAGGCGTTAGTGAGGAATTCTCTTGAAATTGTTTTGGGAATGGCTTTCCCATTGGATTTTTTCCACACTAGGTTACTACTCCTGTAACAGATCACCCATATCAGCTAAATGCAAATTAAACTATTAAGTAAATACAAAGTATTAGCTTAAATGATCTACTTTGAAGTAACTTGGTTTACTTAAAATGAAAGATAAGGTAAAAATTTGGAATATTAACTTTTATTCCAAATTCTCTCTCTTTTTGTTTGTTTTTTGTCAGTTGTGGAGCTTGAACTCTGGGTGATGACCCTCAGCTCTTCAGCACAAGGCTAGCCCTCTACCATTTGAGTCACAGCACCACTTCCGGCTTTTTCTGCTTATGTGGTACTAAGGAATCAAACCCAGGACCTCATGCATGCCAGGCAAACACTCTACCACTGAGCCACCTTCCCAGCCCCCAAATTCTCTTTATTTTTAAAATTGTTTTGTATTTCTGGGAAGCTGGTTGCTCATAGGGTATCTGCTTAAACATTTCTAATACTAAGAAACTATAAATATCTGATAACCAAAAAAGGAGGAATTAAACCAATTCTGTTTATCCTTTTTCCCTGATGGCTATAATCCACTCCTATCTTTGTTGTGTTATACCACTCACATCAGCTCACAATCTCCTTCAGAGACAAGGTGGTAGGCTGGTAAATGATTGGCATAGAAAGAAACTAAAGATGACAATAATAAAGAGGGCATGATTTTATGTATGCATTCATTCATACAACTACCTCAATATTATATGTTTAGTACTCTTGCTTATAGATAAACTGTACTAAATCTAGCTCTTTCTTCTGCAGTGGTTTTAGCAGAATAAATACCTGAAAATTGTAGAATTAGAAAGTAAGTTTCATAAAAGAGTTAAAACATTGGGCATCTAGGAGGGAGGTAAATTGGTAATATAGAGATGTTATTAATGTTGCAATGGGCTAGAGTAAGACATCTTTGCATGCAGAATTCTTGGCCCCTCCCATCATCTCTAGGTCTAACTGTATTCATACTACCCAAGAAGCAACTTTAATTTGCCTTTGGACAGATAAACTTGAATATCTTATCAGGGTTTCAAAATTACCCTGTCTGAAATCAGAAACCATTTTTATCTCTGAATTATCCCCTTTTCTCTTTCATCATCTTGGCTGCCAAACCATTTGCCCACATTTAGAATTCAAATAACCTCTTACATGCTTCAACCGTCCATTGCATTGCCAGTATAGTGTGTAAAATCACAAACTTTCAACTTCCTTAAAGTATGACTCATCTTTTCAATTAATTGAAAGACAATTAGATTTGAACTAATTTAACCTTTATTTCTCCGGATTCTAATAACATCTGATCAATAGTCTGCAAGTTAATTCAGATTAATTTTCGCAAGTTAAGAGCTCTAATCATGTACCTCCTATTCTAAAACACAGTTATAGGCTTTAAAGTAATTAACCATGGGAGTCAGTATGTTATTTGTTTTTCTGGTGTCACTAGAAGTTGAACTCAAGTCCTTCCTTTTCTTCAGCCTGTACTCTACCACTGGGCTGCTAGTAATGTATGTCAGTACTTCCTGTCCTGATATTTAGTATTTACTGATACCATAGTTTCAACCTTATTTTCTAATCTTTAACTATGGCCAACAGGTGATTTCCTTTCATTTTTAGACCAGAATATGATTCAATGTTCCTACTCAAGAAATTTTATTCATCTGAACCCTCCTGATCTTCAAGCTTTCAAAGCTTCTCATAATCTACAAATTTATATATGAACTTATGTGATGTCTCTACACCTCAGGCCAATTTTGTGAGTTTATCACTTTTCTATTTTCCATTCTTTATTTATCTCTTAAATAATCAAACTTACAGTTAAACCAAACTTACATCTTAAATCAATCAAACTTAAAATTTCTGGGGAGACTCTTCTCCCTTTCCAGTCCTAGATGTGTGATATTGATCTCCGTAAGCCTTCAGTGCTTAGTATAGTATCTGCTTACAATGCTTTTAACCAATTTTTGTTTTCTGAAACATTATGTCACTAACAGATGAATTTCTTTCCTTTTTTTATTGTGAAAATACCATACAGAGGGGTTACAATTACATGGGCAAGATAATGAGTACATTTCTTATCAAGCATTGCTGCCTCCTCTGTTTCCCCTTCCCATCCCTTCCCATCTCCCACACCCCTGCCCCCCAATTTCTTTTAGGAGTTAAGTCCTTTAGATTCAAATAAAGTGGCATTTCTTCTTTGCTATAAATTTATAAAACATGGTAATCTCTCCTAAGTTCATATAAAGTTTTAACAGTATATGACATTTGAGAAGGAAGTACATCTTGTTCCCAAGGTCTCCCTTTTCTTGAAATCTTTCTTTTAATTTCTGAGTTCCAACAGTCAAAAAGCTCATCGATCAAGACCTAAAAGTCAAAGGAGTTTAAAAGCCACTGCAGGGGTCTGTTCTGTTTTAAATACAATTTAGAAAACTTAAGAAAGAATGGCTGTTTCCTTCCCGGAACCTCCCATACATATTTCACAAGAACAGCCTTCCAAATTGGACATTGTAAAATATTATACCACCAACCAAGTAAGAAAAGCCACTCAATGCCCTGTAAAAAGATTCCCTTGATTTTTGACAAAAAAAAACTACAAAAGCTTGTATTTACTTAAAGCTGAGACTTAAAAAAATCAGAAAGGAAAAGAAAAACAGTCAATTTTGCTAAACAATTATTATTCAGAAGTAAATTACTATGTAAAAAGTCGGCATCTGCTTGACAATTTGTGAATTTCAGGCAGATGAAATGCCTCTTTCCTGAAACCATCAACTCTGCTGATAAAATGTGTTAATTATTCTAAGTTTGGTTGACAAGGAAAGTTCTTAAATCCTTGTGTTTTTGATACAGGGAGTTAGGAAAGAAGCTACTGGATTTGCTTAGGCAATGCTTCATTTCCGGTGCTTGATCTGCTGAGAAAACATAAACCAGGCAGAGTCAAATGGAACAAAGTCATACACAGAGATACGAAAATGTAGTCCACTTCCTTCAAAGTCAACTCAAATGGTCGATCTGAGCTTGTTTTTGAAGTTGAAGTCGATAGTTGAAGTTACTAGGTAACTGGTATCATGTTTCAAATGAGATCTGATTTTACATGGGTTAAAGAAAAGGTGAGTTCATTGCTAATTTGCTAAAAGAGGTTGGTGTTTTCTCAATATGGACCATAGAAAAATCTGCCAAGCCATTCTCTGCCTTTGAGTTTTCTATATGGACATGGATCGGAGCTTATTCTATTGATAATTTTCCATATTGTTTTCAGAAAGACATAGAATCCGTTCTGTGTTGAACAATGCAAGCAGAGTAGTGTCCTAACTAAAGATTATAGACCTGGAAACCTAACAGCCTAACCTAGACTTTCTGAATTTATATTAACCAGGTATATATTTATGAGCAATGTGTTTCAAGGAGTTGGAATTCGTATCAATTTTTCTCATGCATAACAAACAGTTCCTTATAAGTTAATGCATTGATTTCTGTGACACCTCACAAATATTCTTTATTTTAAAAAGTAAAAGTCTTAGTAACCCTTGGAAGTTAAATTTCCTGGCTTTGATATTTGCTGCAACTTAACTGGAACTTCCAAGATGCAAAGTAAGCAAATAGATGATTTTGAAGTGCTTTGAAATTTGTTCTAAATATGCAGATATTTTGAAAAATTACTGATAAAAACGTTGCTCAAGAAGTATACTATAAAATTAGAATTTTATAGGCCGAAAACTTTTGAAAAGAGCACAAGCAAAATAAAATTATAACTGACCTTTCAAAGAAATTCACCCAAGTCTTCTGAGGATCAAAATCAATCTCTCTTGTTTTTTTTTAATGATAGTTTGCATTTCACCTTTCACAAATTACTAAATCTTTCTTATATTAGAACTACTTGTTTGTTTTTCCCAAGAGTGCCTTTGCCACTATGCAAGGTCATTTTTCTCATTTTTATATTGTTTGCACTGCCCAAGACAGGTAGAATCCTAATAAATACTGATTAAACTTAACTTTTTATCTTGAATTACTCAGGAAGGGTTAAGTGTCCAACATTTTAAAAACCAGTCATTAATGTAGTCAGCATACATCCTCCATTTGAGTGTTTTTATGTGTATAAATTCCTGAAATGTTACATGAAATGTTTTTCAGGTATGTTTAGATAGGTGAATAGTTTTGTAACAAAAGTCTCTGAACTTTCATCTCCCTCATTCACTTAAAAATAACTACGATTCACTTAATAGTGAATTAAGGTTCATTCCCTAAGCATCTTTGTTCTAGTTGAGCTGAAAAGTGTTTGAGAATAGTTCAGGTTGGCATTGCCAAGTGTAACCTTTCATTGCCCATATGTGACAAGTTTTATTATTTCTGGACTTATCTCTGAAAGGAATACATATTTAAAGAAATATCAATATTTTTAGCTACTATTTCAGTTTTACTCGCTTCTACCAGATTTTTATATATTAACCTCTGTGATTTCACTCAATACACATCGGCTATTGCACCAGCAAGCATTTCTCTTTAGTGAAAGCAAATATTTTCCCTGTTGTGAACCAGATTCCTTGAGCTGCAAGTCCATGTCCAAACACTCCACTGAGCAAAGAGACTGCTGCATTCATGTTTCAGGGGAAAGCTTCTTCCTAGTAAACTAAAGCTGAGCCCTCTAGCAGTCATCCCTAATACATAGACCAACAGAAGAATAAGAGAAAACAGTACCTGCACTGACTTGGCTGCTGCAAAGACTGGACAGCAGAAGAAAAGTGGTAGTCACCTGAAGAAATCGCATGGTGCCTATGGATTGTTTCAGTGGCTTCTTTCTCCAGAATAAGGCTGGGAAACCTTCTTCCCAGACTGGTAGGGTCTTATTAGCCAAGGGAAAGGTATGTCGAGTGTAAGCTGCCACTGCCCATTCCTACTTATTTTGGGGGCTCTGATAAAGAACAGGAGGAAATACACACACTCCCTTGGGGAGTTCAGCAGAGAGGAGATTTATTGTTTCAGTCCCTACAGGAACTCTTTTTTTTCCTCTCTCTTCCTTTGGCAGCCACTTGTGTTTTTGTTGCTACATTATTTTGTTCTTCTTCCACAAAAAGGTCAGGATGAGTTTTGAACAGAATCAGATCCATCTACAGAATGGACTAGCAGGCTTTCTCCTTTTGTTTTGAAAGCACATTTTGGAAGTAGTCATAAATGGACCTCCTTAGGCATGACTTGGTTGGGATAAAAAAGCCTTCCACTTCCCAAGGGCTACGTCTTTACAACAAAGCCACAGACAACAACTTTTCTCCTCTCTTCTCAATTTTAAAGCCAGGCTAGTGTAGACAGCTTCTAGAGAGAGAGAAAAAAAATCTTATTAAATAGATCACCATCTGCTCTTGAGAAAGCAAAGCCTTGTGAAGAATATCTAGGGAGATTTTGAAAGATATTGCTTAGATAACTAAGCAAAGGTATGTAGATATCCATTATATATTCCTGACTTTTAAGGGCGTGTGTGTGTCTGTGTCTATATATATATATATATATATATATATATATATATTCACATACATGTGTGTGTGTGTGTGTGTGTGTGTGTGTGTGTGTGTGTGTGTGTGTGTGTCTGTTGCTATTCTTGTAGTACTGGGGATCCCAGGGTCTTGTGCCTGCTAGGCAAGAACTCTTTCCACTGACCTCCATCCCCAGTTCTTGGTTTGAATTGATGGCTTTTGATGAAGACCAAGGACATATTTTCTCATAATGTTCCATGTGAATAGAATTGGAATGGTCTTGAGTGGAATGTGATGAGAGTGAAACCGTAAGATAGAGACAGATAAATTCTGCTGGACCAAAATGTCAACCAGACAGGTTAGTCTGTGTATCATGGTCTCGCTGTAATTAGTGATAACTGAAGAAATCATGCTGGGAACATTGCTCAGTCTTGGATACAATCCCTGTGTGTGACAAGGAACTCTACAAATTCCCAGACATAGACTTCACATTGAAACTTAGCCAATGACTCTTCCTGTACCATTAGGCATGATGTGTACTGGACAGGAGTGTTGATGCATATGTTTCCTACCACAAAACTCCTAAAATTATTATCCCATGACCTATGAATCAGGATGGCACACATCTCTGTCCACCATTCAGAACAAGATTCCTTTCATGAAGGGCCAGGGTGAGTCAAGGTCTTGAAACACCTAAAAATATAGCTTGCTTCATTCTGAAGTTCTGCTGAAGCTTAGAGGAACTATGTTTTAGGCATAGCAAGATTAATTTTAACCTTCATTTCTAATTGATTTACTTGTCATATCCTGGAAAATACAGAAATAGCAACATATGCAAATAGATGTCATAGGCACTTTCAAGAAAGCACAATGCCTCACTTCCTGCTTCTTACCATACTTGACCCTGGAGCACTGGACACACAGGCTGCCCACTAAGGCTGAACACAACAAATTCTATGGGGACTCAGCTTTTGGGTACCTCAGTCCTAATTCTTCCACATTTTCATGCAGTATACAAAATATCTGTCCTAAGATTGCTTAATCATAGACGCTTAGGCTATTTAAAAGACAGAAGGGCTAGAAGTGTGGCTCAAATGGTAGAATGCCAGCCATGAACTAAAAACCAAGTGTACACAAGCAGACATTCAGTCACTGCATTGGACCCCTTCCCTCCTCCACCAAAAGAAATCATTAGCTAGGCCTGCACTTCTACATATTTTGGAAGCAGAGAGTGGGAAGATCTCATTTCAAAGCCAGCCTGGGCAAAAAATTAAAGGTAAAGTGTCACTGATGTACAAGAACACTGACTAAATGTCAGGCCCTGAGTTCAAGGCCTGTTGCACGCAAACAAACAAACAAATAACAGAGGACCCATAGATGAAAAAGAAAGCAGAAACATGAAAATAAAGGAAGGGGGCTGGGAAGGTGGCTCAGTGGTAGAGTGCTTGCCTTGCATGCATGAGGCCCTGGGTTCGGTTCCTCAGCACCACATAAGATTGAAAAAGCCAGAAGTAGTGCTGTGGTTCAAGTGGTAGAGCACTAGCCTTGAGCTGAAGAGCTAAGGGGCAGCGCCCAGGCCAAGAGTTCAAGCCCCATGACCGACAAAAAAATAAAATAAAGATAAAAAATAAATAAAGGAAGTAGCTAAATAACCAACAAAAACCAGGAGTGATAAAGGATGGGCAGCTTTTCTGTACTGGATCAGGAAGTTGTTTTTAGGTTAGTAAATTAAAATGTGATGATAGCTAGAGAAGGCGGAGAAATCAATGTCACAAAATAGAATAGAAAGTCCAAACACAGTTTATATATACATATAGAAATGTTTGCACACACATGCAGGGTTATGTGTGTGCATGTGTATATAGAGAGACTAGACATAAGTGAATTTTACATACAGTAAATGTGGTAAATACAGTGTATATTTAATAACTGTTTTATTTGACATATTAATTATGTAAAATATTTAATGTCTCTATATTGCCCCAAATACAAATATTAATTTCTTATATGTTAGATTTAAATATAAAAAGTAAGCCAAGCCAGACTTGGAGGCTCACACCCATAGTATTGTCTAATGAGGGGGTTGAGATCAAGAGTATTGAAATTCTAGGCTAATTTGTACAAAAAGTCCTTTTTTGGTCAAATGGCAAACTGGTTCTTGGTTTTCCAAGGGCCTTTTCTTTCACATCCCCTAATATCCATTTAAATTATACTCAAACATAGAGATCACCTCATAGTGATTCTAAACCTACATAAACCTTTCTGTCTCTGTCTGTCTCTCTTTCGTAATACTATCACTTTGCACTCAAAGCCTTGCTAGTCAGTTACCTTTTTTTTTTTTTTTGGTCGGTCATGGGGCCTGAACTCTGGGCCTGGGTGCTGTCCCTCAGCTCTTCAGCTCAATATTAGCATTCTACCATTTGAGCCACAGCGCCACTTCTGGCTTTTTCTGCTATGTGGTTCTGAGGAATGGAACCCAGGGTCTCATGCATGCAAGGCAAGCGCTCTACCACGGAGACACCTTCCCAGCCCTGTCAGTTGCTTTATATTTTGCTTCTATGTGGTCTTTAAAAATATCTATTCCCAACAGTATGGTTTGGGTCTCTGCATGAGTATGTATGTAACCACAGCAGCATGGATCTGCTTTAAGTTTGCACAAGCATGGCACAAAAATTTGTTGCATTAAACCAGCAACATTTCAAGTTTATTTTGTAACTGAACCCTAATGTACCCGACCCTGGCTGGTAGAGGATCCTCTTACTTTTGCTTGAAAATCCTAATTTGATGGAATTAGGATTGATTTGGTTGCATATAATTTACCTCCTGTACTAGACTGAAAAAGTGTTTTCATGTATCCCCACAGTATCTGCCACAGAATAATTGTTTTTGTCAACTAAATTGACTTTTGGGGGAAGATTTTAAAATTAGACTTTTCCCCTTCCCTTCATCTTTCCCATTTGGCCTTCAGCAACAGAATCCAATTGAAACCCCAGGAATCCAAATGAAGGTTCAATGGTTATTCTTTTGCTTGAAGCCTTAGGTTACCCACACATTCAGAGTCTGCCAGCATGGTCTCAGTTTCTGCGCTGACGTGGAATCCCAGGACCTCAGCTGGGTTCTGGTCCTCAACATAGACTTGCTGTGATCAAGGAGATGGGGAGAAAGCAGAGCGGTTCCAGGTGGTCTCCATGATTCACACAGATGCACTCATTAGACTGAGAGCAAATAATTCTCTCTGCGACTTTATAGGTAATGAAACAAGTCGTTAAACGGATTCTCTTGGTTTTTTCTTGTCATGGTACTTGGATTGGTTTTGCATTACTATAATGGAATACTTGACCGAGGCTAAGAGTTACTTAGTTCACAGTTTTGGAGGTTCCATAGCCTGGTGCTGGGATCAGCTGTGGTTCTCTGCTGTGCCACATTATAGCAGACAACAACCAGAACACGTGCCAGGACAGAGAGTGAGAGAAGAGGCAGGTCCATGCTTGCTGTTTCTCATAACACTCCTCTTCTGAGAACCTAAGGGGTCACAGGAGAACCACCAAGATTTGTACCTTATGACGTCAAACACACATGAGACTCTTCTTAGGCTAAAGGTTCCACAACAGTTTCTCAACACCACTACCTCCTGGACCATAGTTGGCTGCTACTGTAATAAAACAGGAGATTCATATGTTAGTTACTTGAAGTCATCATCATAACTTACATTCTTTTGCTGTTAATTGTCATAAAAATAACAAAACAACATTTATCTCTACATGCCAGTTTACCCATCTGTAAAGTGACAATTGTTAGTTCTAGAACTATCCAGTTCATAGTATCATTTTTGAAATTGAAGATGATTTGAGTGACAACATTTCAAAATCTATGCCTTCCTATGTAAAAAAGACCCAGGATATGGTTTAGGCTTTCAAAAAATTAAGGAAATGAGTTGTAAAGCAATACAAATAGTTTTAGGACCAAGGTGTTAATAATTAATAACATGATCATTATCAAATTCCCTGTTGAGCCAGAATGAAAATACTTTTAGCAAACTCCAAATAGCTTTTGTACCAAGACTCTTGAAATAAATCATTTCCATTACATCAGCAAATAGAATTGTTTACAAATGCTTTCAACTTCATTAAACAAGCACTGGTTTAATATTTTCCCACCCTGTATATGTAACTAAACATAAAAATATCTTGGATGAACAACAAAGCTGGAACCCAACTAGACTCATCCTTCCAATCCAGCCTTTGTCAGAGGAAACAACCACAATGACTTTCACAAGCAGAGCAGTGCTACATCTATAAAATGTAAATATTTTGAGTTGGGAGGTGTTGGACTAGCCTCATGCTATCACATTAGAAAGTTTGCCTCTGCTTCTCCTCAACTATTACACCACAATCACCACAGGGAGTCTTTCACAAACATTGATATGTAAGTCTTGTCCATGAGATTTAGGAAGTACAAGGCAGAGGCCAGGAATATGTGTGGAGACAGGGCCCCTGGTAATTCTGATGGTTATTCTCAGGAATGACTTGGATTATTATGTAGTTGATCAAAATTATTTTATTATCTTTAAGTAGTAGTACAAAGGAGTTGCCATGGAGCAAGGCAGTTTATGCTACAACATATCTGGAATGTGTTCTTGCTGCTTTTTAAAGGAAGCAGCTGCATTTCCTGGTTTTCTATGCCGGCATGCACCCAGAAAGCTTTCATGTTATGATTGAATAAATGTTCTCTGACAATGACAATGTGCTTTCATTGAATTTTATTTTGTTACTGAAGTGTCAGTTAAAGCCTTAATCCACACCCACATCCCTTTAGGCCTTAAAATATTTTTAGATAGACTTTTCTTCTTGTTCTTTTCAATTCCCTTGAGCTACATGTCCACTTCCAGTGTTTTGGTAGCTAATTAGAGATAAGACTCTCACAGACTTTCCTGCCCAGGTTGGCTTCAAACTATGATCCTCAGATCTCAGCCTCCTGAGTAGCTAAGATTTATAGGTGTGAGTCATTGATGCCTGGCAGCTTGCATTTTTATTTCATTTTATTGTCTCTGATAGTTGCACAAAGGAATTGCTACTTAACAAAGCAATTTATGAATACAAGACATCTTGATCATTGTCACCCTTCAACATGCTCATCTATGAACCTTCCATTTTTTCCCTTGCATCTGCTTTATCTTCATACCTCCATCACCCAAGCACCTGGTATTACAGGCATGTGATACCACATCCAGTTCTCAAGTCTTCTTAACAGGAACATATTTGTAATTCTAAACACAAACGTTTTTTTCTCTCTTTCCTTTTTTTATTGTGAAAATACTGTACAGAGGGGTGACAATTACAGGGGCAAGATAATGAGTACATTTCTTATCAAGCATTGTTGCCTCCTCCTTTGTTTCCCCTTCCTATCCCTTCCCATACCCCCTCCCCCCTCCCCCCCAAAGTTGTAAGTTCGTTTTTCAACATAACAACTTGTACATCTCATTGTTGCAATGGGTCCACCTGTATCTTTATTTAAATGATTTGTTTTTTCCCTTCCCCTTCACAAATTATACCAACATCAAATGCAGTGAAAGCAGGGGTTACACCATGATGGAGGGACATACAAAGCAACAAAGTAATCATCTTATAAATATGTTAGAAACAATCTCATGAAAGAAAAAACCTTTGAATACTTATCTTGGGGTTCATTTCCCTACCATCAACTTATCTGACCTGTTCTGCTTGACTCAGACATATACTAGTTATGGCAAATAAGGGAAACCATGGGGCCTATGTTTCTTTGGGCCTGGCTTACTTCACTTAATATAATTTTTTCCAAGTCTTTCCATTTCCTAACAAATGGGGCAATGTCATTCTTTCTGATGGAGGCATAGAATTCCATTGTGTATATATACCACATTTTCTCAATCTATTCATCTACTGAGGGGCATCTGGGTTGGTTCCATATCTTAGCTATGGTAAATAATGCTGCAATAAATATAGTTGTGCTGGTGGCTTTAGTGTAGTCTTGTTTGTGATCATTTGGGTAAATGTCCAAAAGTGGGATTGCTGGGTCATTGGGGAGCTCTATGTGGAGTCTTTTGAGGAACCTCCATACTGCTTTCCAAAGTGGTTGAACAAGTTTACACTCCTACCAACAATGCAGTAAGGTTCTCTTCTGTCCACATCCCCTCCAGCATCTGTTGTTATTGGAGTTCTTGATTATAGCCTTTCTAACTGGGGTGAGGTGGTATCTCAATGTTGTTTTGATTTGCATTTATTTTATGGCCAGAGAGGTTGAGCATTTCTTCATGTAAACACAGAAACGTTTTAAGAAGTCACATTTACAAAAATTTTAGCACTTCCAAGTAAAATATAAATTCCAATTATTAAATGGTCAGATGCACAGCTAATTAAGCCTGTGCTGATTCTTTCCAGTGGTCACAAAACTGGTTCATGGAAATTTCATTCTATTTGCATCCTGTTTTCTAGAGTAAGAATAAAATGTCCCCCATTCTAGAAAAGTTTTAGAAACTTTTCCTTTCTGTTTGGCTAAGACGTTATTGTGAACATTCATGTTTGAGGCATAGGAAATAAAATGCACTTCCATTAGAATAGCATTCTACTCGTGTTTAATTATGCCATGTTTTATTTCATGCTTTCTAAAGTTTTCTAATTACAAGTTTGCACCCAAATGCAGTTCTCCTCTTGGAAAAATAATGTGCTGATTCATAAAGCATGTGTTGAGACACCTGAACAAGCAGACTTAAGTTTAAACAAGTGAACTAACACTTGTGTTTCTGTTCAGCCAGTTTCTTTTGAGCATAAGCAAGTTGGTTTAATTCTCCACATTTGATAAGTTTGAATTTCTGTTCAAGTGAATGCCAGCCCTTGGTCCATTGAGCCCCAATCAAGTTATGACTTGATGAAAGCCCAGACTGATTGTCACAGGATCACAGCCCTGTTTGTGTTGTTATTGCTCCTGTTACAATAAGAATTTCCTGAGTTTTATTATTGCCTATACTATAAAGAGTCTTTTGCTCTCTCTTCTTTGTTCCCCATCCCCACAACTATTTTAAATGTCAAAGCTGGCTCTCTAAGCCTTGAATCTTGAATGTTGAGAAATAGTTCACATTTCTCTCTAATGTGGTTTTCTTATTTTTGAAAAGAGAAAAGGAGCCTGTCTGGGTAATCAGGACAAAGACACCCTCCCATAGACCTTCAGCATCCCTCCCCATGGCCTTGAACAGTCCTTCATGCAGGCTCCCAGACCGCACCTACCATAGCCTTGAGCAACGCAGGCCTCTGGATATCACAGCATGGTTCATCAACCCTGGAGACTTGAATGTGAATAACAAGCTGATTGGACACCCCTACCCCGGCTCCCTAGAGGTGTGTGCCTGGACAGACATCCAGTCAGAGGGGAGAAAGAGCACATGCAGGCTGTGTGGAGCCTCTGATTGGCTCTGGGATGCCCCAACTGGCTGTTCAATGAATGATCTTGAGAACCTTGTATCTCTCTGCTGTATAATATACCCCAGGTAGTACCCTTGCTCTGTACCCTCGACGTGACTTTGTAATCAGTAAATCTTTGCCATTTTTCTTCTTCGTCTTTGTCCTTGAACCATTCTTTAAGACCAAAGAGACAAAGGATCTCAGCGAGCTGTTACAGTTCTTCCACATCGTTTTATGAACGGTGATGGTGATGTTGATGTGTATTGAAGTTTAACAAAACTTGACCTATTCTGTTTTGAACATCAACAACTACGTCTTTGTAGAAGTTTACACATTGTAAGGAAGGTCAGAAGACAAGCATGGCATTCCCAAAGTTTCCATGGCCCTACACAGTACCCTATTTTTTACATGATTTCTTCCAGAAATCTATCTTTGCAACATATTCCTTCTGCATTTCCAGAATCAGATTCCTGATTCCAGAAGCTTCACTGCTGATATTGATTTTGAACTAAGCAGCTCTTACTCTAAAAAAAAATTGATTTAAATTTTTTTTGTAATTGCTGCCAAATTTCCACAGTTGGCTAGACACAATTGATTCTAGAGGCTTTTGTTTTTACTGGATTGCTTGATTTCTCTTGAGTGTTGTCTTTGAAGGACAATTTATATTGTCCTGAGGAGAAGTCAACAAAAAAGGAAGACTATAAAGAATGAATTTTAAAATGAAAAATGCAAAAATAAATATTAGGTAAACATTTTGAAGTGTTAAAGTAGGTTGTTGCATCATAAATAAAGAAACAAAACCTACCATGTATTTATAGAGGTGGAAAGACATGAAACAGTATTCAATGTTTGTATATTAAGACTACTGATTAGCTTTAACTCAATTTGAGTTAACCAAGACTCCAGGTTTGTCAAACTTGAGCTTGAAAATATAATCAGTGTCCTATTAAGTGTATCAGTATCAGGAATTTGCTAAAAAAATAAAAAATGATAGCTTGAAGTCAAAAGTTCTCTAAGTAGGACCCAAAATTTATTTTTAAGAGGTTCATCTAGATGGTTCTTATGTATACTAAAATGTGTTCTAAATTTGTACTAAAATACTAAATGTGTTCTTATGTATACTAAAACCACAGTCTCTGCTCTTTTGTTAAGCGAAGAGCTGCAGTGCAGTAAAACATAAGCTCTGGGAAGTTGATTCGGGCTAAGCCCATGACTGAGATGAGCAGTTGGCTTAAAGAGTGAACTTACAATGCTGGGGGACATTTTGTAGGATGAAGACTACATATAAAGTAGAAACAAACATTAGAAATATGCTCTCATTGGGGATCTGAGAAGAACTCACAGCCTATGAAAACTTGTTTTTAAATTTTATTAATGTGTACAACCAGGGCCCTAAAGGGAGATTACAGTCTACCCCATCATCCCTTTAAAAAAAAATGCTGGTACTGGTGCTTGAACTAAAAGGCAGGGCATTGTCCCAGAGCTTTCTTGCTCAAGGCTAACATTCTATCACATGAGCCATACTTCTACTTCCAGTTTTTCAGTGGTTAATTGGAGATAAAAGTCTCATAGTCTTTCCTGTCGAGGTTGGCTTTGAACCATGATCCTCAGAGTAGTTAGGATTACAGGTATGAGCCACTGACCGGTGTCTGTCAGTCCCTTTTGTTGGTTTTCTCCATGGTGATGATCATAATGTAAACTAGTAGTATTTACATACAATTTACATATCTCAGGTATGAATTTATTTTTTCCCCTGACTCTCCAGGAGACAAATGTCTAAAAGACTATTTGGGGCTGAGGGCTGAAGGCTGTTTAAGAAGCCATAGAGAGTCCTAATCTGCCAGAGGACAGACTTTTCCTCCACCTTGGTGGCCTCTGCCAGTTTCCTTCAAAAAGGAGAAAAAATACTGCCATAGACTAATGGATAAGACTTCACCAGATACAGAGCTGGGAACCAATTATAACAAGGCAATTGAAATTTAAGTTTCAGTTTTTCACTTACAAATGCTTACCCCAAGTTTATTGAGTGGAATCTAGCAAACAATCCATTTAGTCTTATGTTTTTGCTGTGATATTTGTAAAAGAAGATATTCAGACTGAAGTCACTGAACATGACTGACTCTCTCTCTCTCTCTCTCTCTCTCTCTCTCTCTCTCTCTCTCTCTCGCTTATTGTCTCCTTTCTCCTGCTGAGTAGATTTGGAAATCGATTTTCAGAATGTGGGGAAGGAAAATTTGAGCTGGAGAATTTAGTATTTGAATGGTGTATACTTATGTCATTCGAGTGGCTCAGTGCTTTTTAAAGCAGCTACTGCTCATTGCATTGGTTATACTATTGATGTGCATACTATGAGTGTGTTTAGTGGCTTTTGGTACT
Source organism: Dipodomys merriami (assembly GCF_024711535.1). Lineage (NCBI taxonomy): Eukaryota > Metazoa > Chordata > Mammalia > Rodentia > Heteromyidae > Dipodomys > Dipodomys merriami. The sequence continues at coordinate 18,980,079 of NW_027202826.1, forward strand.
GGAATTTTGTGGATTGTGGAAGTAACGAAAATGGTTGAAATGTAGGGAGAGAGCAGCTATTTTGTGGGGAACTCTTCTAATCATCAGATATATCGAGTTAAAAGCAGAGTGTGTGGCTCCCTTGCCATAGAAGCACTTAATAAATGCCAGACATTCAAGTAGGTAACACAGTGCAATTGTTTCTGTCTGGATGTAAATCATAGGCAATAGAATTTATTGCTATGCTTGAATTTCTTGAATTAGTATCATAAAAGCGAGTACATATGTGTGTTCAGCCACACGTTTAGACATCCTAATTACACGTAACCTTTCACAAATTTTGTTCAATCTTAGCTTGAGAAAGCTGATTATTTTTTAACTCTGCAGGACATGATGTTTTACAAAAGTTTTATCAGATGAAGCAGTGATGAGATATTACAAAATCAAAGCACACAGAAATAAGTACTACTGAATCTTTCTTATGATATTTGTGATGTTTATGGGCTTTCAAAAAGTGTTTTGTTGTGCTTCTCTTTCTCATTTTGGATGAATAGTATTCCTATAACTTTTTTTTAAAAAGTGACCATCAAATTTTATAAGCTTCAAGACCCATAAAATCTTATTTTTCTCCTTCCCGGGAGAAATAAATGGGGGTATTAAAACATCTAAAATTTCAACAAAACCAACTGAAAAATGTAGTTCTAAAAATAATTTTTTCAAAACTGTATAATGAAATGAAACTAATGAAACTAATTGAATGAAACTAATTGAATCTGTAGTTTTCAAGACTCTTACTCTTTTGTTTTTGTTTCTGTTTTTTTGTTTTTGTTTTTGTTTTTTGGTTGGTCATGGGGCTTGAACTCTGGGCCTGGGCGCTGTCCCTGAGCTCTTCAGTTCAAGGCAAACACTCTACCACTTGAGCCACAGAACCACTTCAGAGTATCTCATTCTTGAAGTCTGTCTCTCCCTTTCTCTTTCCCTTTTGCCTCTCTCTTTCTCTCTCTTCCCTCTCTCTCTCTCTGTCTCTGTCTCTCTCTCTCTAGCTCTCTCTCTCTCTCTCTCTCACACACACACACACACACATACCACATATACACAAACACAAACACACCACAGGCCTTCTGGAATTTTCTATACTTTGTAATACAGATATTTTCCATATTCTTGTAATCTTCATGAGATCTATCACTTTCAGCAAGACAATTCTAGAGTGGCCTTCGTTTTCTTGTTTCTACAAAAGTTCAGATAATTCTTCCCCTGTTTGATTCCAAATCAACTTTGGAGCATCATTTTTTTTTTCAACCTTTGGTATCTCTAATGTCGTGTCTCTTACAGCGATCTCTAAAGTTCTTTTATATTCCTGAGCCGTTCTCCATGATTATGCTGCAGATGCTAACTAGAAAAATAACTCAAAACCACACAGAAAAATATGTTCAGTTCTCTCTCTGTGAAAACAAGAAACCACAACAGATTCCTTAATCAGATGAAGAGATTATATGATTAAATGTATAAAACCAATGACTGAGTGACTAGGATTTTTGCATGCAGTTGTGAAAACAAAGACAAGATCACTCAGTGGAACAACTTTACCTTCAAGGAAACCTCTGAAGTCCTCATTTAATTCAACACTCATCCTGAAGTCTCAGAAACTACAAAGGGCACCACCAGGCTCTGAACCAGCCTTGCTGCCTGCAGCCCAGCGTTTCTGTGATTATACTCTTGTGCCCCCTGCAATCCTAGTGAGAGCCAGCGGGATTATAATAGCAATAGATTCAGGTTCAACATCACAGAGTCAACTCAGGATTTAAGACCTCCATGGAGGTGAGACTGGTGAATGATTTGGGAGTTCTAATAATATAAAAGTAGCATAGAAAAAAAAAAACCCGCAATAGTACACTGTACAGATTCAATGATCATTCACTCAGAAAATACTTACTGAATACCCAGGATAGATTCATCCCTAGTCTGGGGACTAAATATAAAGCAATGAATAGGACAGACATAATACCTACCCTCATGGATGGCATTTATGATGTGAAAACAAACCTTGATTTTTATTACATAATTAATCCTGTTTATGCCAATTATAGAAAATATAATTATAAGGATTTAATTAGCAAATGATTTCGTACAGCTGTGAGGAGAGTCACACAGGAGATACATATTAAGAATAAAAATACAGAACAGGAGAAGTTAATTCTAGTAATTGAGCATTTTCTACTGTACGAACTATTAAATCTAGATCCAACCACCACAACAAAAACTCTCTTGTATTCACAAAAAACTGAGCAAGGGAGAGATAGAATAGAAAAGTGAGTAGGAGCCAGCTCATGCCAAAACTTGCTTTGACTTTACTGTAAGGTTCAGGAGACCATAGAGCAGGATCTTGAGCAAGGGAGGGAATTACTGATATGAAATAGAGCATTTTCATAAATGTTAACTCTTCAGGAGTCAAGCCAGGCAAGACTACCAGGCTATATAGATGCTGCTGGAAGAAAATTGGAATGAAAACTCTAAGGACTTCTGTGTGAGGGTAGATTGTGGGTTACATAGAGCTAGGGAAAACAATCAAGTGTAGATTGATAGCCAAAGAAGGGAGACTATGAGGCTAAGAGCAAAGGAAGAGCTATTTTGGGTCGTGGGTAAGTCTACAAATGCTTATCTTTGCTAAAACCTCTGGAATTGGAATAAACTTGGTGCTAGCTGATTTTTCTTTTTTAATAAAAGCTGCTTGGAGGCTGTATTTTTCATCAACCTCACCGAAGAGATGGAAATTTAAGTAACTTGAAAAGACACATGGGTAGAAAAAGAGGAAATAAAGGCAGTAATCAAAAGAGCTTCAGTTTAGTGACCTTTGTAGGTGACAGGTGATGACTAACTCACTTGCACACATTTCTCCTTTCAGTTCTCATGGGAACTGGATGTAGTAGCACAACTAATTTCCCCATTTATCAGAAAGTGAGGCTTAGAGAGTTAAATATCCTACACAAGGATTGACATGTCTTTGATAGTAAAACTGAACCTGAATCCCAGGAGACATGTCTTTGGCGCTCAGCTTTTAACAAATGTGATACATTCATGAAGATTTGTGAGGAGCACGTTAGAGATGCTCATATTTTAAAGTTTTCATTCATATATAAATCTTCAAAAGGAGAGACTGTCCTAAGCAATAGGCCCTGTGCATTCATTTCATTTATCATCAGATTAATTGTCTATTTTCTACTCTTAATACTGTTATAGGTATGAGGGAGAAAATGATGAGTGTGAGCATCACTCTTCTCATGAAGCTAACAATTTTGTGGGGAGGGTAGTAGCTAGGAATTAATCACAAATGTACCAAAAATGTCAAAATTAACATTTATTTATATGACAGGTTATGAGAAAACATTTGGGGATTTGGTTGAGTAAAATTCTCATAGCAGTGATCCAGTTAAGAAAATACATCAAGGATTCACTGGCAAAATTAGAATTATTTTTCAATTTGAAGTACATTTAAGAGTTAAATAAGGGTGAGGAAAGGTGGTTCACATCTATATTCCTAGCTAGTAAGGAGGTAAGGTCAGGGGTACTCTGGTTCAAGGTCAACCTGAGCACAAAGTTAGTGAGTCTGTATGTCAACAAACAGGAGCAAGGTGTTACATGCTGTAACTACAGCTATATTGGACACAGATAGAAGGATCACAATCAGACCAGGCCAAGCAAAACGTGTGTGAGCTTATTCAAAGTAAGTAAAACAACAAAGGGCTGAAAAGAAGTTGGGATAGGTGATGTCAGGGTTTTCAGTTATGTTTGAAACTCTTGCCTTTATCCTAAGAGTATCGGTACAGGTTTACATTTGGATAACAACACCTATGTGCTACACTGAGGATGGAGTTGTCATAGGCAAGAGTAAATCTGATAGTGTAATAAAGAGATTAATGAAAAATGCCCAGATCTAAGATGATAGAAAACTGAAACTATAGCCAAGGGAGAAAAATCAGTGAATGAGAGAGATTCTTGCAGGCAGTCAATACTGAGAGCATTTGATGCAGGATGGAATTAAAAATTGAGGGAGCGAGAGATGCTGTCAAGTTTCTGACCCACAAAATTCAAAGAACAAAGAGTACACAAGAGTACATGAAAACCATCAAGAATACACAAGGGTTCAGGAGGGAGCTCTTAAGTCTGATTCTGCCGATGTTAACTTTTTGATTCTCTTGAGATAGTTAAGTGGAGATGCCAGTAGGAATGTACATATTTTTTAATCTGAAAATAAAAGAAAAACATGAGCAAGAAACATGAACTTGATTGATGTACCTTTGTGTATTCAGTGTCTTTTAAAGTAATAGGCAAGGATGAACTTGCCTAGGGAAGAAAAGACTGGAAGACAACATCAGCATTCAATTGCTGAGTGAATGATAAGGAGTGTGGATGGAGACAGAACTTGCAGGAAGATAAGACTCAAATCTGTTTACATAGAAGAGTGTGTCAAGAACAATTGGGCTAAGTAAGACAAAGTCCCTAGAATTCTTTCTGAATTTAGAGATATGGAGATCTACTGCTTCCAGTGGGAAAAAAACAATGGTAGAATGGGTTGAGGTATGACTCAAAGGTTGAGAACTAATCAATGGACATAGGGATTGAAATAATAATAGAAATGTTTTCCTAGGTTTTATTAAGTAAAGTGAATAGGAGGCCAGGCAATGTAGCCTGTCTAGAATCCCAGTTTAATAGGAAGCATGGGTCAAGAGGATCCTAGTCTGAGGCCAGTTAGACCAAATAATCAGGATATGCTACCTGAAATACAAACAACTAAGACAAAAGAAGTCTAGGTAGGGTATGGCTCAAGATGTAGAGTACCTGCCCAATAAGTATGAAGTCCTAAATCCAAATCCCAATATTGAAGAAAGGTGGGTTAAGTAGTGGCACATGTCTGTAATGCCAGCTGATCTGGAGGAAGAGGCGGGGGACCTTGAAAATTTTTGAGGTCTTACATTAAAATAAAATTTTAAAATGACTAGTGCTGTAGTTCAAATGGTAGAACACTTGCTTAGCTCTTGTGGGTCTCTAAGTTCAATTCTCAGTAGTGAAAACAAAATAAAAAAGAGTTAATAGAAGGAAATGGAGTACAAAATCAAGTTTTTAAGAGGTAACACTTTGTAAAGAGTTGAAGATCGGAGCAAATTTGAGAGAGCTTTGTGTTGTTGTTGAAGCCATTTATCCCATGTGACTATCCCAGAAAGCATCCCCTGTTTCACAGACCCTTGCCTCCAATGGAGACAAATCAAGCATGTTGGGTCAACACAGGTTCACCGTCTGGGCTCAACTGGCCCTGGAAACACTGGGTCTTTCTCTTGGCTACTTTGATGCAGCTCAGGTGACCCGCTGTAACCTATGGACTAGACTTTTTAGCTTTTTCTTTTCTGAGCTGCTATGGATTATAAACACACACCACCCTGACAGTATGGAATTTGATACCCTAAAAGTTATGCACCACAAAACTCAAAAGAGCAGAAAACTTAACTGCTGGAGGACTGGACATTACCCAGGAGAAAACATGAGGTAGGAGGGAATTACATGACTCAAGTCTCTCACCTATCTTCTTCCCCAAGATGACTGGGGAATATTTCTTCTTCCAGTTTCAAGCAGCCATATCTGTTGAAAAAGCTGACATATAATTTATAGTTTATAGTCTTGGCCCTATGAAGATCCCATAAGAACAAATAATTCTTATCTTTTTTCCCTTCTTTACTCTTTTCTCATCATTTATAACTCCTCATCATATTGTATACTTTAATCTTTTCATCTTATTGTTATTTTTCAACACAATTGTTTCTAAAGGCTAGCATCGTGTTTGGCTTTTAGGTACTTCATAAATACTTATTAAGTGAAGAATTGTAGAATATGAGTAGAAATATGTGTACCTGACCAAAATTTATCTAGACAATAATGACAGCCAATTGTGGATGGTAGCTATGATCACATGATTTTTCTGCTCTAGTTCTGAATTGTTGGGGTGCAGAACAAGGGATGAGTTTCTACTTACATTGGAATTTGACTCAAAGATGACCTTTTTTTCTCTTGTTCTACCATAGATAACTTTTTGGACTTCTCTATGTTTTCTGAATCTTTAGACAGAGAAAAGCTAAGGATATTTCACTCTTAGAGGGCCTGTAAAAATTCTGGTCGGAGTCACTAATTGAGTGTTAGAGTCACTAACTGCTCATAATTACATTATGATCTATCATTTCGATAAAAGATTTGGTCTTATATTAACAAGGAGAGCTTAAGTTGAGACATCATTCACACATACGTAGTTTCATTTGGGAAAACTTTGTCTATATTGGCAGACAGATGAATTTGCAGTGTAGATGCTTTTTTATGTGTGGAGGGTCACACACCAGACTGGGAATCCTGCTATGGAAGTTTGTATATTTCCATCTAATTTTCCACTCCCAAGAAATGGGAATGATTGAGTCATCCAGTGATAAGAAGTTTCCTTGTGGAGACAAACAAATCTTCTGGTCCAGCGTGGAAAGTGAGGCTTAGCTATACTCCTGAAGCCAGTAGATGAAAGACACATTCCAATGAGAATTTGAAGAGAGCAGATCCATTGTCAGCTGCTCAATGGTACTACATGGTAATGATGCCTTTTCAAATATACCGGGCACAGAAAGTCCCTGAGGTACTGGCTGTAAGGCAGAATCCCACCGGTGTAATGAACCTGCATTTCTGGGGCTTCAGTCCTAGCAGCCTCAATAAATAAACACCACAGCTGTAAACGGTTCATGCATCCAACATGGACTAGCACATCTTCAAACATCAATGTCATAAAAGAGAATGTGACAAGGGCCTCTTAAGTTGCCAAATGGGTAAAAGTGGAGTGTTAAGACCCCTGCATGTTCATTTAGGTGCTTGTTCAGAGTGTTTTAGTTTTTATTTGCATGACACATTTGTTTGGTTACTCATTTAACATTTTTATAATTGAATTGACACTGCAATTAGAAGAGAAAATAATGCCTGTGACAGCGAGGCCAGCTCTAATCATAAGAACTTAGCAGCCGAGAGTCTGTCAGGGAATTAAGAACACAAAAACTATTTCCAAAAGCACACAAAAGCATGGAAAATTACAACCTAGGACCTCTTTCAGTTTGGATAAACAGATCTCAGTAGCTCCATCGGATAGTACTGCGTGACAGACTAATAAAGTTCCTGAGTTAATAATGAAAGATTCGATCATTTTTAGTATTCTCTGTTTAGGATCTCAGGGAAGTACAGTGGGTTTTATAAACTTTTAGATGCACAAGAATATTTTTAAGTGTAATTCCATTTATTTGGAAAATTAATGAAAGTGGACAAGCTAATTCCACAGTCAATTGAGAAAGATAGTTTTGGTTTAGACAGTGGTAACCAGTGCTCTTCTGTTGAATTTAACATGGACCCCTCCCAGCAAGTGGTTTGGGGTGGGGGTGTCCTATAGTTTGTACTGGAGTCATAGGAAATGAAGAGAGAGTCCATCCTGAGTCCCAGGACAATAAGAGTTTGAGAGGAAAATGGCATCAGTGTGCACCGAAGCCAAATCACAGCCTATGGACCAGCAGCTATGGCTTTACCCAGGAGCTTGTTAGAGGTGCAGAGTCTCACATCTCACCCCAGAACTCCTGAGTCAGAACCCTGACATATTAAAGTTGGAAAAGTACAAATATTGGTAAGGCTGGGGTTGCAATGTCAAGGGAGGTAATTCAGTGTTGAAATGTTGGGGGTTCAGAGTTCAGAGATGGGGGTTCATGAGCAAGTTCAAATCTTATAAAATTGTCAAGAATAATCCAAGGATATTCGCAGAGCTCTTACATCCAGGTCAAAGTGATAGGCAAAAGTTGATACATTGCCAGTTCTACTTCCTAAAAAATGTTGGCATTGAATCTTCCTTATAGTTTTTTTAAATGATAACTATTGCAACTTGCAAATAGTATATACATACTGGTAGGTGCATATAGTAGGTCAGATAACACTAATTTTATTGTTTGCACTAAAGGAAAATACTTCTATTAGTTGTGTTGGAATCTACAACTTTATCATTCTGACAAAAATGATGTGAAAGAAAGACCACTTTAATAAGTATTCCACAGGAACTTGTTTTTGTGTCCCTTGAACTAAGCACACTTGATCTTAGCCAAAAGATAGAGAAGCAATTCACTTAAACATGGCAAATGTACTTAAACACTATAAATAATATTTTGTGTCTCCAACTAAACTAAAATTCTTCGAAGGAATTGTCACATTTTTATTTATCTATGCTTTATCATCGGAGACAGTGAACAGTGAGCTCTGCATATTAAATTTATGAAGATTTAAAACTTGCTATGAAAATTCCACATGTTATCCAACTTTTATAAAAGGATTATGAGTTACTTTCCTTAGTTTATTTTAGAGATGGGTTACTGTGTAGACTATGGTGGCTTGAAGGGACCTGGGAAATAAGACAGATCTGTGCAAAGAACCTCATTAAATGTTTAATCAAAATTTCATGATCTGTGTAGGGAATTGAAAAAGCTCCTTGAGAAGTCATAAAAATTAATTTGGAAGGGAATTAAAAACTGGAGACTCCCAGTGCTGTGTAAGTGATTTTGTGTCCAATAAAGATCCCTACACGGGTTTATGGGTTGAGCATCCTGTTGTGAGCTCACGAAATGGGGAACAATGCATCAGTTTTGGCATCTCCTGATAGTTGAGATGCTTGGAATTATTATCTCATACTCCTGGGTGTCTCAAAGGAAACAAAACAGAAGTGTGTGTTTGGGTTGGTCTTTAATTTTCCAGAAACCTAAAAAATTCAGTTGTTCCTTTCCAGGCACAAATCTCATTTTACCCCCCTCTGTTCGGAGGGAGCTTATGCTTTGAGCCTGGATAATAACAACAGAAAGTGAGGAAAGTGCTATCTCAAGAGAATCTCAGCATTTACTCCACAGTTACTCTTTCTTCTTAGCATTAGCTTTAATTTATGATGGAGGTTATTGTGTTAATTTGTCCAGTATATTTTTCTCTTTTATAAAATTAGTTGGTAAAAATAATCAAACAACCAAAATATAAAAACATGTCTTAAATATAAATCAGGAAATATATACATGGGAAACCAGAATAAACTCAAGATGTAGTCAAAAACCTCGTCAAATCAATGCTAATATAACAATATGGCTTCAGTCAAATAGCCTAGCCATCATTTGACCACTTGGCCATTTTGGATAAGTTAGCTTACAACCTAGGAGTGAGGTTAGTTGTAAGTTAATTTAGATACCTACGTGATCAAAGTATTTATCTGCAAGAGAAGTCATGAGGTTGTTGTGGTAGTATTCATTTGGAAGGCATTTGAGTGGAAATAAAGGGGAGAAAAGAGGAATACTAATTGCAGTTACTACCAAAGGACCAAAGGTGCTCACACAATAGATCACATGGTGCATATGGATAATGTAAATAAAATAAAGGGGTAAAGAGTGTTACTAATATATAAAATACACAAGAGTATACTGAAGTCCTCATATATAAAAATGGTTTCTGGAAGTCTTATTCCCCTTAAAGTAGCCCATGTTCAACTTTCTTCACTAATAAACTTCATTTTCTAGAAAGCAACTATAAGAATTGCTACTTTGAACATCACTGAACAAAAATAAAAACTTATTTTCTATGTATTAACCTTGGCATAAAAATCAAAGGAAGGATGTACACAGGATATAGACTCATGTGGTCACTGGTTTTTAGGAAAACGGTGTTAGAATATTCATAGATAACCTAAATTCAGGAACTTAAGAGGGTAATTCAAAAACCAATTGGAATAGAAGAGGATATGAATCCTTAAGAATACAAGTTCTGACAATTGAATTATAAAACAAAATCCTGTAACAGGAGAAAAAGAAGGTGACCTAAAGAAATCCATATAGCTAGCAACAGAGGTTTCTGAAATGCAGGAAATGAAGGAAAAAGAGGCATCATCCATGTGAGGAATATAAAGAAATATTTTACCTAGAGAATTCATGATAAAAACCCTAAAACTCAGAATGAACAGGGGCTTGAAATATTCTTAAGGCGATTAAAGAAAAAAAAAACAACCTCTCTTTTTCCTATTATATGTATGGAAGGACTTCAAGGAAGAATTGGTCTTAAACCAGATGCTGTGATGCTAAAAGGGAGAAAGAGAATAAGTCAACATTTATTTTACTTCTACTTTCCATATGAAAGACAAGATCTTCAGAGTGTGGCATAAAACTGCCAAGAAAAAAAATAAGCATTAAGGAGGCCATAGGGAGCAATCAAAACAATGTTTACTGGCATTTAATATGTTCTGTGCATTTAGTCAATAATTACTTTTTGGACATTTTCTATATGCAGCTTTATAAGCTCTGGGTAGATAGCCATAAAAATGTGAAACAAGACTCTATGTTCAAGGAACTTTTATATCCAGTGAAATTTTAATGCAGATATTATATATTCTTAGGAATGTGAAAATAGCACTACTTTTACAGAAAAGGAAATTAAGGCTCAAAGAAGGACATTAAGTTGCCCAAGGACACAAAGCATATTTAGTGTTGACTCTGGGATGGTGGCCTAAACCAGCTTAGGAGTAAAAGTGTGCATTTCTGTTTTCTATCATGTGGGATTCTCTGTAAGTCAGAAAGAAGTTGTTCATAGGAAAAGAAGTTCAGGTATATTAAAAATCTATGAACATTTTTGAAAGTGGATTTGTGGAATTTTCATTCATTCATCTTCATTCAAAGATGAATAGATATGTGTGTATACCCATTACATAAAGCAAATGAAATATATATATGTCTATATATATATTTACTCATAAGTTTTTGCCTGTTATATAAGACTACTTCCAATAAGTAATGGTTGTACAGTTGTTAGCAGATTATGAAATTTCTAGAAATCCATGCCATTTTAACTTGAAAAACTTCAATTCTGATTCAAAATGTATTTGATCACCTACTACACACATTCTCATACAAGTGCTTTTTAATGATTTAATGGTGACTCATACAAGTGGGCTTCTGTGTTGCAGTTCATTGCAAAATTTCCCAAGGTTTATTGGAATAAGTTTTTTATTGATATACTGCAGGACCTCGCTGATAGCTTTCTTTTCATGTATTTTAAACTACATCATGAATGAAGCTGTAGAAATCTAAACAGAAAAAAATATTTAAGTGCAGAGACAATAGAAAAAACAACTAATACTTTGTATTTCTGAATAGAAATGTTAAAAAATGGAGGATTTGTGTCTTAACATTTCTTCATGTAAAAGAGTCACAGAGAGGTTTAGTGAGTACAAATCAAATTTCAGGCAACAACAATAAAATTCTGTTCATGCAGCTTCATTTCTATTCACTGATGTGAACACACAAAAATAGCTTAAATGTTCATCCAAAAGACTTAAAGAATCAGGAATATTTTAACTACTCTTATATCACCAGCATCTAACTGTGGATCAGGTACAAAACTGACACTCAGGAAATATTTGTTAAATTAATAAGTAAGTAATGAACAAGATATTTCAGGAGATACGCTTAAAGAGCTGAAAAGTTTGTCGAAAGACTTCACAGGGCAATGGAAACAGCCTTTATAGAAAAGAAAGCTTATTCATTAAAAGGTGGGTATGATGTTTCTAGTAGTTCCAGAGGAAGTTAATGTGAATTGTTCTCTGTAGTTGAAGGTAATTTTTAAAAGATTTAGAAGTATCTAAAAATGGAATAATAGTTTTCCAAGCATTCAGTCCCAATTTTTGTATGTGTTAACATGATAAAAGATTATACAATTTAAGAGAGATTCTGAACAGGTATCTACTTTGAAATTTTCTCATGGAAAATTTCTGGTTCTATAGAAAAGAAATGTGGTTGACTCTTTTTTCTTTAATGTCTTGTGAAATTTCTTATTTTCTCAGTTCACTAGTCTTAGAAGAGTTCCATGATTAACTCTAAAATGTCCCTTCTAAAGAACATTGGGTTGAGTGTTTAAGACCATCTTACTTTTTCTTTTTTAAGGCTACTTTTTCAGTGGATGATGATGACTGAAATAAATGAGAACGAAAATAGCCTTCAATTTCAGGGAAGAGATTCAGAGCTAAGGAAAGATGAGAGTGGAAATGGAAGTCACAAGCAGTAGAATGCCAGCGTTGAGAACATTGAATCATCAGTGAACCATGATGGTTGCTGAGCTGGGAGAGAGCAGGCTGCCTTGGCCCCTCCCCCCTCCCTCCTGTGAATGAGCCCTCATCTCATGTAACATTAAAAAAACCATTTTTATTGTGATTATTGAGATGGTGTACAGAGGGGTTACCATGTCAGAAGTCAGGTAATCAATCCATTTGCTTCTTTTGAACAATGTCACCCCTTCCTTTTCTTCCTACCAGTTTCTCCCTCTCCTCCCTGTCACAGGTAACGTGGGTCATTTCCCACCTAATGTATACTGAATGGCATGATTTCATTTGCTCACCTTTTCTCCCTCCATTTCTGCACCCCTGCCAGAGCCAAAAATGAACACTATCACCAACAGCAACGGTAACAATAACAACAAAAGTCATGTTTCCATTTTCTGATGTTCGTTTCAATAAACAGTATTTTCTTGGAATATTTGTTATTATCTTTAAGTAGGTGTACAAAAGAGTTTCCATTCACAAAAGCAGTTTATGAAGACAGAGCATCCGGGTCACTGTCACCCCTTTCAATATTCTCCCCCACCTCTTCACCCCACCCCTTCTCTCACTTTCATTGCTTTAGGTTACCTATGGAACTTTTGGGCCATTTAACAAAGCAGTTTGTGTGTCCAGTGCATCCTGATCTGTGTCATCCCTTCCACGCCTTCGCCTCTGCTTCAACCCACCCTGTCCTTTCTATTTCCTAATTTTGTGGTATATAAAATGAATTCTTTCCTGCATTCTCCATCTTCCTCTGCTCATCTACTCCTGATCCCCTAGCAAGTACCCATTTCCTGTGACTTTTCCTTGTTGGGCTCTAACTTAGTCTTTTAAAAGAATTATATGATTTGTATTCTCCATAGAGTCTATTATACTTCAACTGATTCATTTGTATCCCCTTGCTTCCCATCCAGTGTGTTTACTTGCACATTTGTAGGCATATTCTAGCCCCCACAAATGAGGGAAACCATGGGTTCCCGCAACTTTTCCATCTGACTCATCTTCCTAGGCAGACCGTCAGCTCCATAGTGCTGAGACCACTGACGACTAAGCACACGGTCTATAGCCTTTAACAGAGTGCTTTAACGCACAATGTTTAACAATGTTTAGTCTTGAACTAAAACCATACCTTGTTGCAGAATCTCCAATTCAACAATCAATTCACAAGATAATGCACTAAAGAAATGAGGCTCAAAATGGAGAGGACAGAGTCCCACCGAAGTACAGTGGAAGAGACAAATGTGTCAATCAGTAACGATCCCACCATAGTAATGGAATGGGAAGAAAGTGCACTTAGGAGATGTATCTTAATGAAGAAACAGAACATGACATGCAATAAATGCATACGGAAGGAACTAATCAATTGAAACAACATTTGAAGGGGAGAGGAGCAGAGGGAACTCACCAAGACACAGCTCTAAGCATAGATGCACACCCTCCTGGGAACAAGGGCAGGTGAGCGTAGAATGGAGCAAACAGACAAATAAGAGCTATGATCATGTCTGGTGTTTGCACAGTGCTTTGCCAACCACTAAGCTGAAAGCTCTGTAGTATCACCATTTTCTAAATGATACTCTGAAGCTAAGAGAGGTGAAGGGAGGAGCCTGGATCTCCGAGCTGGGAAACTGTAACACCAAAACTGGTGCTCAGCATTTCACTCGTTGTGTGAAGGGTTGTCATACAATGAGAGGAATGTTCCTTGTACATATTTCTCTTTTCTAAAGTCATATTGAGTCCAAGGACTTGATGCATAAAAATATTATGTGTGAGCCATAAGTTTTGCATAATTTAATTCAATACAGAAGCACAGTTCTCTGTCGGCCCCATCCCTTCCATTATCTACCTGTGAAACATTAGGAACACAGTTCAACTTTGAAGGTCCCTGCTAGCACTAGTCAAAAATTCTATCTGCAATCTCTCTCTCTCTCTCTCTCTCTCTCTCTCTCTCTCTCTCTCTCTCTCTCTCTCTCTCTCTCTCTCTCTCTCTCCCTTCCTTCCCTGTCTCCCTCCCTCCCTCCCTCCCTCCCTCCCTCCCTCCCTCCCTTCGTTCGTTTGTTCGTTCATTCCTTCCTTCCTTCCTCTCATTCCCTTTTTTCTTTCTCTTTCTTCTCTTTTTTCTTTCTCTCTTTCTTTTCTCTTTCTTTTTTCCTCTTTCTTCTTTCTGTCTTTCTGTCTTTCTTTCTTTCTTTCGTTTCTTTCTTTGTTTCTTTTCTTTCTTTCTTGGACTGAGTTGATAAATACTTGGGATTCTGTTTAGCAGTGTTGCATTCAGAATTGATGGCTATGAAGGATGTGTTTGTTGCACTAAAAAGTAATGACATTTTCAGGTAAGTTATGGCCACATACTGATTGCCTGGAGAGAGATAAATGGAACAGTAACAATAGTTATAAACCCACTTAGTTCTGAGTTCAGAGGCCTATTTGTGGGGGAGGATAGAAATTTTGACTGGAACTATAGCAAAGATCAAAAGCTCTTTTCATATTATAATTTCTACTTCTAAGCCTTTGAATTTCTTACCAGGAAGCCTTTGAATTTATAAACAGAAACAAAATTGAAATGGAAGTTATCTCTGCACTTTAACATTCAATGTTTTATATTAGTCATCATTATAACATGAGTGTTAGCATGATCTTTAAAATAAGAGATCCAAGTTTTACTTTTCTACTTCCACTTATCAACCTTGTGACCACAAATGTCTTTACTTAAGATTTCTCTGCTCCTGTTTTCTTATCTGCAAAATGGAGACCTTTGTGAATGAAATAAAATGGATGGTGTGATATCTCTGAAGTTGTTAGCAAAGTGATTAACATGTTGACTTCTTAAAGGGCATTCTTTATTGTTATTGGATTCCAAGAAGAAAAAAAAAAGGTTTTGAAAACATGGGGTGTTTCATTTTAACTTCAGGGGAAAATGTTGGAAGGGTCAGATGACTTTGTCAGTTTAATATTAGTGCTTCCATAGAGACCAAAGTATAAAACCTGATTTTGTCTTTTTTACACTGTCTTCTCAGTCCTTTTGCTTTTATGATGACAAGTTTGCCAGTGCCATGAAGAAAATGATCATGTCCATTTCTAGTTTAGAAGGTTGAATCTAGAAAAGACTTAAAGGCATTGTCTACTACAATCTTTTTTTTTTCTCCTCAATGACAGTCTGAGGCTTGAACTTAGGGCCTGGGTACTGTCCTTGACCTTTTTCTGCTCAAAGCTTATACTCTTGAGACACGGCTCCACTACCAGCTTTTTGGTGGTTAATTGGAGATGAGATTCTCACAGACTTTCCTGCTCTGGCTAGATTTAAACCATAATCCTCAGATCTCAGCCTGCTGAGTGGGTTGGATTATAAGTGTGAGCTCCCAGTGCCCAGCTAAATCCAGTCATTAAAAAAAAACTGAACAACAAATTTGAAGCAGTTCACATAGCAATGTGAATAAGAAGCCAATAACATCTTTCTTTCCAGTTTATGCTTTTGTAGAAAAAGCTGTGCATAAATCAGAAAAATTATTTCTAGCACTAAGTCTGGTTTTCAATTTTTGATCTTACAGTAAACTTTGCATTTGACATATTCATTTTAAAATAATGTGTTGGTTTATATCTAGCAGTTCCATACTTGCATAAGGAACCTATTTCCTGGCTTTTTTTTGTTTATTTTAGCATACTGGGCACCCGGAGTGAATTATTTTTAATATCCCTGTACTACAAAAATGAAACAATTTCTAGTGATATGAAATTAAATAAATAATAGCTCAAAAAAAGAAACATAGATGCAAACATGTTCCCTTATTGATCTTGAAGACATAAAGATCCAAATAGAAACAAATTGACTAAAGAAGATATAGAAAAGATATAAAAAAGGACTAGTGATTCTAATTGTATTGATATAGTTTAAGAAATAGAAATGTTTCTAAATGAATGTTTCTAAAGATCAAACTCTTTGAACTTCAGATAATAACTTGCAAATAGAATTGATGAATTGAAGTGGTTAAAGTTTTGTTTTCTCAACTTTCTACTGGCTGTGATTCTGCCTATTCAAATGCAGATGCTGACAAAGAAGTAGAAATCAAGTAGCAGAGGGCCCAAATGACCAGTGTAGTTTGTTGATGCAATGTGGCTCACAAGTGCTTATTGCATCAACCTCTTCCCAGTCCTTGCTCGGTGGCATCATCTTAGTAACTTCAGAATAGGCTAAAAGGTGTAGCAATGTCAAGTAAGTCAGTAAGGGCAAGAAATCAAAGTCCCCCTTCAAGGAGCCAATTGTTGGACAGTTACCAGTACATCACACAACAAACAATCCTCAAAGTGAACCCCGCCTGTTCCAGCCTGTCTCGCTTTTCAGTGGAGATGTGACTTTCAAGAAAATCATCTGTCAACCACACAGAATCAGGAGACAAACAGAATCTCATGACATGAGATTCTTAGAACTAACTTTCACATAGAACATAATTGGAGAATTTGTTTAGAACTTCGATACAAATCCTATAGAATTATTGTCTCAGTGTGACAATAAAAACCAGATTAATATCAAATTCATTTTTATTACTTTTATTTTTGAGAGCTAGTTAATTGAAGTACAGTTTATTTGAGTGTGCTCATGATGTAATGAACATAAAGAGTTGTACACAAAGAATCTACCAACATCATTAACAAACACACATTCTTGCAGTCTTCCATAGATTCTTCTTGCCCCTCTGAAGCAGGTAGCTCCCATAACCCCAGCCCTAGATGACTTATATGATCTTTATCCACCGATGAACTTGCATTTTATAGAATTTTAAATGGCTTAGTGGTAGAGTGCTTGCCTAGCATGTGTGTAGCCCTGGGTTTGATTCCTCAGTACCACATAAATAGAAAAGGCCAGAAGTGGCACTGTGGCTTACATGGTAGGGTGCTAGCCTTGAGCAAAAGAAGCTCAGGTACACTGCCCAGGCTCTGAGTTCAAGCCCTAGGAGTGGAAAAAAGAAAATAATTTTAAGTGAAAAGAATCATAGGCGAGGGAAAGAGGGATCAGCTTACACTAGGCAAAAGGAAAGAAATGTAAACATCACCTGATGTGGAAGAAATAATTGTATTGTCAAAGCTCAGAGAATTCACAAACTTGATAGACCATGATAATGACAATTTGCTTTGTGAAGGTTAAAATGTGTCTGTGACTTTAAGTATCACTATTCTGTGATACTGTGAAATATGTGAAATTTATGTAATCACCTAATCTCATTTTTTTTTAAAGAAAACAAACATAAGAGAAGGGATGGGTTAGGAGTGATGGGTGACATTGTTGTCAGATACTTTGTATTCATATACTGTTTTGTAGAATGGGAACTTCTTTGTATAACTACTTAAAGATAATAATAATAAATGTTAAAAATAAAAACATAGAACTTTTCACAAAAAGGAAAATAATCACATGCATTTTTTTCATTGGTAACTTTTATTAAACAATTTTTTGAGTCTCTCTGTGTAACATTTTTGACTGGTTTGTTCTTTTCTTTTTTCTTTTTTGGGTCTGGTCGTGGGGCCTGAACTCTGGGCCTGGGCGCTGTCCTTCAGCTCTTCAGCTCAAGGCTAGCGCTCTACCACTTGAGCCACAGCGCCACTTCTGGCTTTTTTCTTTTTGCTTATGTGGTGCTGAGGATTCGAACCCAGGGCCTCAGGCATGCAAGGCAAGCGCTCTACCACTGAGCCACCTTCCCAGCCCTGGTTTGTTCTTTTCATTCCTAAACATTTCCTACTGAATGCATGTACTGCATTTTGGTTATCTATTCATGTATTAGCAGACGTTTAGACTGTTTCCATTGTCGGGGGGGTGAGCTCTTGTCAATAAACGTAGCAAGATTTGTATGGACATCATTGTGAAAACATTTTGAGAAATAGGGGAGGGGTAAATTCCTACGTGGAATCTGGTTTTAGTTGGAATAATACTGCAATGGAAATATAGCAACTAATAAATGTCTGCCTACAACACTTAGGGAAGAAACTAGATGGTGGGTGTTAGGAAAGATTGCAAGTCTATTGCATTTCTCTTCTTTTTGTTGGAAATTCATAGAAATCTGTCTGTAAGGTAACTGGGTATCTTTGTGGAAGGCAGATGGCTGTGTTCTACTGGTGCAGAGAAAGCTGGAGAAAAGGTGCAAACGGGCAGATGGGGAACTCCTTAGAAATATGTGTGAGGACAATACTAATTTTAGGGAATCACTAAATTTATGTAGATCTAAAACTTGTGGAAGGTTTGTTTGACAACTTGTAGTCTAGAACCTTTGAATATTATTGTTAATATTCAATCTCAGCCTTTAGGAAAAGAAAGAACAAGAGAAGACCAGGTGACTATTCTAGTTTTCAATGGCTTGTTATATTCCAATGAAATCTTTTATGGCACAGATTCTGGCATTCAGTTATCATGCTTTTATAAATATATTGAAACTGATATTCTTTTCTTTCTAATGTTCGTAGGTCCCAAAAAGTCAACATTGATACCCTGGATTGGGTGACACACGACTTCCTTTCTTATTTCATTTACTTTTCCTTTACCTGAGGACTGTTACTACTCTTGTGTAGCATCTGTAAAATTAGAATAAGTTTGTTTCCCTTTTTGGACCCTTGGGTTTGACAAGAAAATGGTGACTGGAATACTCATCACAGAGAGTAATTGTCCTGGCTGAGACAGAGAAGAAATTTGAAGAAAGAAAAATGGTATGAGAATGAAAAGGAAAGAAAAGAAAAAACAAAGCTAGGGAATTAGTACAAAGAGAAGTTTCTGGGATATTTGGAAACCACATTAAGATATTTCTCTTTCCATAGGTTTGGTAAGATGAGAAGTAGCCATGGAGCACCATAAGTTGACTTAACATGCTTAATGGAATTTCAGAAGCCAGGATGACTAGATGGCCCATTCCCAGCAGTCATTTTTTAATTGATATTCCAGAGTCTCCACCCAGACTCAATTTTCCCACCTGCTCAAAACCACAGAAAGGGACATCTGATATGTACCACAAGATTGCCAGCATTTCCAGCTGTCTTGCATGGTACTGTTGGACGAGTCATCCAAAATGGTATGGCAGGGTTGAGTGAGAGATGCACCGGACTGGGCTCTGAGATCGTCATAAAGAACCGGATTAGCAGAATAGTCTCCATGCCTCCTAGGTATCCTGTTTACTTCCAGAGCTGCTTTTATGCTTGATGAGTGAGTGGATGGGACCGCAGAATGATTCCTAAAACAGCTCTGAAGCTAAAGAAAAAATCTAGATGCTTCTGGAGACTGCCTTTTATATAATATTTCTTTTCAACAAAAGAAAAGCTTCATAATTTTCTGTGTTCTCAAATTGTTACTGATCCCCTCAACTTCATATATGAAAACCTAATCTACAAGGTAGGGCACTAGTGTCTCACGCTTGTAATCAGGAACTATTCAGGATACTGAGATCTGAGGACTAAGGTTTGAAGCCAATCTAGGCAAGAAATCCATGTGACACTTACCTACAGTTACCACCAAAAAGCCCAAAGAGGAGCTATGGCTCAAGTAGTAAAGCACCAGTCTTGAGCAAAAAAACAACAAAAAAAAAGCTGAGACAGTGTTTAAGCCCTGAGTTTAGTTCCAGTACTGGCACGCGCACGCATGCGCGCGCACACACATACACACACACACACACACACACACACTTTTCATCTAAAGTGGTACCAAGCCATTGGCTATCCTTTTACTTTACAGTCTTCATAACACTTATTGTAGGAGCATTCAACAATACCATTAAGCCTATAAATGGATTACTTCTCATCACATCTCTACAGTAGAGATGCTGGCAAGACACCTGATTTCAAAGCTTAGAGAGAAGTAAGTGTATGATCCATCTGAACCAAATCATCAGATATCAGAGTATTTATTCTTAACCACCACAAGTCAGGATGCTCTATTAATGTCTGTTGTCTCCATGTTAATGCAGGCATTTCGAAGAGCAGAGATGGATAGATAGTAAAACATAGCAGATAATGAAATGTCCAGACACAAGACAAATTACTAAAGGAGTGAGGATGAAAAACGATGAGCACTTTAATGCGATCAGACAATTGAAAATGCCTTCAACTATGAGAGGGTCAAGATTGTTTCATTTTAAGATCTGCACTTAGTGGTTAAATGGACTGCAGAATGTGCTGGAAGAAATACTTGGTTATCTCCTATCTGAGACAGATAGTGGAAAGAGGAAACACCAAAAGCAAGAAAATATGTGTGCTATGTTAGGAATGGTAGATATGTACTCACTGAACAGCAAGAAGTAAGTCAACTACAGGCTTCACTCACTTCCTGTTGGAGTCTTTTCCTATTTACCATGCACGCAGAACTTGGATCTGAGACCTTTTCCTGTCCCTGTGTCTGTAAGTTACAAATACACCACTAGCAATGCTCCTCATAGTTAGAACTGAAAGTCAAATGGTAAAAGGACCCAAAGAATGGGGATCCAGCACAGGACCAAGTTGGTTGCTTTTGCAGGAGCCAGCCCTTGGCCTTGGTGTAAGCCAGTAGTACTATGGACTTTTGGCCAACAAGATGCTTTTCCTGGTTAAGGGTCTATACCTTTTGAGAGCAAACCAATTTCATGTAATATCAATTACATGAATGAATGTAATGTTACATTTACAATTTAAAGCCTGTAGAGTAAGCATTAGTCTGTTGTAGATGAATGTCACAATTTTAGAAGGGAGGCTTCAGGTTTCCCTTCCAATTATCCCATGCCTTGATTCTCTGCACAAAACTGCTGCTTGAAGCTCCCACAAAAATATGGCCTATACCACATCAGCAATCTCAGACCACCCACCTGGCATGGATTGCTGTAACTCGAGGGAGTCCTGATGAAGGCCCTGGGTTATATTGCATGCTGATGTCTAACCACAATCTCAGAAGGAAGTTTATTTGCACCACATGGTTGAACTTTCCTCTTTAGTTTCTATTCTTCATAAAGAAAGAAAACATAAGCAAAAACTAAGACTCTTCCTCTATCTTTAGACACTGAAAACAAACCAAAACAAGATACTAAGAATTTATAGAAAAATCAGTTGAAATAAAAGGGGACAAAACAAGTATTTAGAAATGTAATTTATCATGACATCCTTGTAACAAAACAATGTTTAAATCTATATATTTAAAGGGAATGGCAAATGTAAGGATTCAGAAAATTGTTCGTATCTGTTGTTTCTTCAAATTATTATTATTAACAAGTAGTCATAAAGAGGTGTTACAGTTCTATAAATCAGGTTATGAGTATAATGCCTCTTGGTCCATGTCACCCCCTTCCATCTTTCTCCCCCATTTTCTCCCTACTGTCCCTAGGAATTTGATAATGAGCAAAATTTGGCCAATCAAGACTGGAAATGCCACAGAAGAAAAAAAAAGTGATTATTCCATCTATTTCACCATAGAACAAAAAAATGAAACATTTTAAGATTATGAGTTCAGATCCAAATGCAATAGCTATAATCATATTAATTGAAATATTAAGCAAACTAGAAAAAATATTCCGATCTCTTCTTTAGCTAATCAAAGAGTAGAGATAAGAGTTTATTTGACAGCACAACAGTCAAAGTAGAAGATTTTAAAACCAGACAAAGTGAGAATCTAAAAATAATAAAATAGAAAAGAATCAGTCTGAGTAACTAATCTGGTTAGGTTAAAGTTATGTAGCATAAATCATTAGCATTTGGATTAACAAGAAAAAATTCTCGGGGCTTCTTAGATGAATCTTTGTTGCATGTGTCCAAGAGCAAAAAAAAAAAAGTCTTCATTGGTTCCTTCCAGCTTTTTAATAAAGCATTTTTTTAAACTGGGGGTTACTGAAAATGGTATTTAAAGTCTTCCACTTACCAGGCAGGCATTTGCTTGAGCCATTCCCCCAGCTCCTTTCACACTGTTTTCAAGATAGGGTCTTGTTTTATGCCAGGGCCAGCCCTGGTGGTGATCTTCCTACTTGTGCTTCCTTGGGTCACTGAGAATACCAGGTGCACACCAGGTTTTCTGCAGTACACTTCTCCTGTAGCAGGATAACATGCCCTGCTGTTGGCTGAAATGGAGTTTCACAAACTTTTTCTTCCCAGGCTGGCTTCAAATTGCAATCCCCTTTTCTGTTTCTCCCAAGTAGCTAGAATTGCAGGCTTGAGCCACCACACCCAACTAAAAAGGCATTTATACCATTGCACAAGAGACTGTGATGGTCTGAACATACCCTCCATAATTTATGTGCTAGAAACTTGATCTCTATGTCAGATATAACTTTTGGGGAGCTATCTAGAAATGTACTAACCATGTCACAAAAGCTATTTTTCAAGTATGAGTTTTCTCTTTTTTACTCTTCTGTTATGTGATGATACAGCAAGAAGGCTCACATCAGACAACAGCACGTGCACCCTAGATTTCCCAGCCCTCAGAAGTCTGAGAAGGAAATTCCCGTTCTTTATAAATCATCCAGCCTCAGGCATTCTGTTACAGAAGAACAGAAGAACAAAGAGTAAATTTAACATCAATTTTGGAGTGAGGACACAAATATTTAAACCATAGCAACAAGTAAAAGATAATTATTAAAGAAAAATTTAAATATAGACATAAAGAAGGCAAAGAAGTGAAAAAAATGACATCATCTAGTTAAACTACCACCCAGGCAGAGTTCTATCATTTTGTGTATTCTTTTCTGAGAAAATTCTAGGAATTCTATAAACATGTGTATAGATTTAAAAAAAAATCAACTCTGCTCCAACATCTGATGTTCTAAACACCCTTTTGTTACCATAAATGCATTTATCTACATCTTTTTTTTTTTTTTACTGAATAGCTATACTTCATTATCATTAAGTAATCATACAAAGGGGTTACAATTCCGTAAGTCAGGTTATAAATACCATACCACCCCCTTGGGTCTTTCTCTCCCCTTTGTAGAGCTATAACTTTATGGCAATCTTACATTTTAATCTATTTTCTGCACAACAAAGCATCACAAAATGGGCAATGTACAGTGGGAAAGAATTTATTTTTCACAGGAATACTGAGAAGACTAAGATAGAAGAAGGAATTCATTGGGTGAGAGCCTTCTGGCTGTGTCACAACATAATCAGGAGAGGAAGAGGGAACTCAATTTGATAGAATAGCCACTCCCAGTATAATTAATCCACTCCCATGATAATGACAGGTTTCCATTTATGAGCGTGAAGTGCTCATAACCTACTCACCCCATAGGCTCTCATCTGCCAGTATTGTCACAGTGGCAATTGAATTTCAGCATGAGTTTTGGAGAAGATATTCAAACCATAGTTTGTAATAGCTGATAATAACTCTGTTTTCTTTTCTTCTGGAGAATGCGTAGAACCTGGGTTTAAATTCTGGGTCTTGCATTTACTAGGCATATGCTACCAGGTAAACTACCTTAAGTCACCCCAGATTAGCTCCCTTTATGATGTTAATATTTTTTCTTACCTGACTGTGATTGTACTGCAAATATTGCCAGAAGAAGAAAACTCATAATAATAAAAAATATTTCATAATTGAATGATACCTCCAAAGATTTTGTAGATGAGTAGGCAAAATAGCATCTATAATTTTTTTGAAAAAGCAGTTAGATGAATGGATAAGAAAGGTGGATAGATATATAGATACATATAGATTAGACAGACATACCGACAGTCAGACAGATGAAACTACTGAATTCACTGAAAGTCTTGATATATAAGCTTTTAAGCTTTGTTTAAAATTGCATCTACTTAGTATCCCAAGATAATGCTATTCATAGATAAGTATATATAGATGCTGCAAGGTTGTGGTCCTCCCAGGATGGCTGTGGTCCTCCTAAGACCAGCCATCACCAGCATCATCTGGAATCATGTTAGAGATCCTAACTCCCAGATCTGCTGAATCAGAGCCTCTTAAGGGACGTGGTCTTAACATTTCTAGTTAGCTAGACATCCTGATGATTCTGATGCATACAGAAATTGGAGTACCAGGGGCTGGGAAGGTGGCTCCGTGGTACAGTGCTTGCCTTGCATGAATGAGGCCCTGGGTTCAATTCCTCAGCACCACATAAGCAGAAAAAGCCAGAAGTGGTGCTGTGGCTCAAGGGGTAGAGCGCTAGCCTTGAGCTGAAGAGCTGAGGGACAGAGCCCAGGCCCAGAGTTCAGACCCCATGACTGACGAAAAAAAAAAAGAAAAAAAGAAAAGAAATTGGAGTACCATCAACAGAGAACTCTTCTTTCAAGATGATTGAGTCCTGTCATGACCTGTTAAATTCTCCAAGCTTCTGCTTTTTTTCTTTTATAAAAGTAAGTTAAAAGAAGGAGCCTATCTAAGGATGAAGTAGCCTGACCTATATGAAAGCAATTTGAAGTACCTGGTATAAAATACACACGTTCCTACAAATACCTACCAGGTACCTACAGGCATCTGCTATCCTTCAAGTACCTTTAAATATCTTTTAAGTGCCAAACACTGGAAGACAAAGTAAAGAAGAGAAATACTTTCTCAACTTCTAGCATGAGAAGACAGGCAGTTGTGGGTGTATCTGCTTAATTAATTAAACATGGCATTTTCCATGCTGACCAAGGAGGAGAGGCCTAAGGAAGGGAGGAGTTCATTACATTTGAGAAGGGCAGAATGCCAGGAAAGTCTCCTAGAAGGCGAGGGTATTTCTCCATAAAAAGCACAAAGTTCATTGTCAAGAAAGTTTGGAAAGGCTGGGTCAGTGGAAGTGATAAGATGCCATTATATACACAAGCATGAGGCGTAAATGTGACAACAAAATTTTCTGCATCGTTGGACACAATGAGAGAAAGACAGGAGTCAGAGAAGGCTATACGGAATTAAAATTTGAGAAAGAAGAAACATGAGTTTTAAGTGGCTTTTATCGGCCTCGTATGCATCTAGAATCCAAGTGATGTCAATTTCTTAAACATCCTTATCCTAATGACATCTGGTAAATGCTGACTTCGAAAGACAGCAATGATGAGAGAGAAGGCAGAGAAAACTTACAACCTAACGTGAGAGTCTTGTGAAAAGCCACAAGAGCCATAGAATTTTTTTAAAAAATATTCTTTTGTTTGCTTGTTTTCCTTCTCTCATTCTGAAGCTGGTTGCCTGGCTGACTGATAATCCTGAAGTTATTGGAGGGGGAAGGGGTTGGTACGGTGGAGCAGGGGAAAGGAGATGGAAGGAAGGCACCATGGGGAAAAACAGTGCTACATAATAGACAGCCGGAGGAATTGCACAGAGATTCCATCCTTAAGGCCAGGCACTCTGAAGAAGATTCTTTTTAAATATATTGAAGTAACAGCCTTGGAGTCTTTGGCTCCTCTGTGAGGAGTTATGATAGAGTTATTTGTATGTAGTTATTTTTAATGACTTTGTTCCCAAACTAAGCCCTTGGTACCAGTGTGCTAGCACAGGCCTTGTGAAAATTGACTACTTTGTTCTGTTGGTAAAGGACTATGGATTTGGAGAAGCTGAAAATAAAACCCACAGAGTCCATAAACGAGTTATCTTCGTTCGTGTGTCTCACCTTATTCCACACTTCCCATGTTTCATCTGCCACAATCATCATCATGGTTTACTGCACTGTCCAAAAATACAGGCCTGAGAACATTCACTCCTGTCATGCAATTAGAAGCAATAACTTGAACCTTCCTTTCTTCCTGCTCTCAGCTCTCTCCGGGTAGAATAGGAGGAATAATTAGATGTTACGTAAATATCATGAATGTGCACTATCTCTTGGTAGTTTAGGGTTTGAAATTTTCCACTTTTAGAAGATAGTTACCATGTTCCCTGGCTTTTGCCAAACAAGAAGCAAATCTCAGAGCATAAAGCAAAGTCAGTTTAGACACCATAATGCATAGTCTCAAAATAATTAAATTGCATATACACAGTCACACTTGGGGGGAGTCAGGAAGGACGTCAGCTTCTAATTGGCTACCCAACAAACATTGTCTGCAGTTATTTTCCAGAGATTAGGGTGGTAACTTCAGTAATTGAAGAGGGGAATAAACAAAGTTAGCATAAAATTATAGTCTGACACAACTTTAAATTCTGCATGTTAAGGTCTGGGTGAGCTCATCTGTCATGGGGTCCAAAATAAACAAGGGTCCGAGATGGAAACTACGATGCAGTTAAAATCATCCACACAAATGAGTCAAGCACTCAACACGCCTTCTGGCAGCGGCAAAGAGAAACGGTGAGGGTTGAATCAGATGACCCTCTAAGACTTTAGGATGAGTAAGGAGCAACACAAAAACATAGACACACTTCCTTTCAGTCCATTTGTGAGCTATTATGCAATAATCATGGTGGTAAAATATGAAATTTGAGTTGCTCGTTTTCTGAGTTATAAGTTAGAATTCTTAGGGGCTTTATAAATATGAGAAGTATTCAGTTTGGTTTGGTTTTTAATTCAACTTATCCTATGATTTTCCAAGAGTGACTAGATGACTATTCAATAAATATTCATAAAATGATACAAAGACTCATCCAAATAATGTTTGAGGAGTCTCAGGAGTACATGGCCCAGACTTGCAGATTTGGGATAGCAAGGATAAACTCCTTACAAGGAAGGAAGTGCGTGTGTGTGTGTGTGTGTGTGTGTGTGTGTGTGTGTGTGTGTGTGTGTGTGTGTGTGTTTGTGTGTGTGTGTGTGTGTGTGTGTGTGTACCAGGACCTTACGCTCTCACTTAGTTTTTTCTGCTCAAGGAAAAAGCCACTTGAGCCACATAACCTCCACTTCCTGCTTTTTGCTGGTGAATTGGAGATAGAGTCTCTGGGATTTGTCTGCCTGAGCTGGCTTCAAATGTGGTTCCTTAGATCTCAGCCTCCCAAATAGCTAGGTTGAAAGGTGTAAGCCACCACTGCCCAGTGGGGAAAGTTATTTTTAAAGAAACTAGCCATTGACATTTTCTTACATTCATTGAAGCTTCATCCACAGCCGGTAGTTCCAAATCTCAGCAACTTTCCATGCAATGAGAAAACAAAGGACAAAGAAATATGTTGATAATGATATAAATTTCATTCACACTACAAAATTTAGTTTAAAACAGTAGGTTATCTACCTCTAAACCAATTGTAAAACCCACCCTGACTCTATTTAGATTCTGAATTAATGAGATCATTTTAATTTCTCCAACTTGGGTTAAAATTGGAATTCACATAAATGTACCCTCCCAATAAATTGTTTAACTGATCACAAATCTATTTTTCTTTCTTTCCATTTTTGAGCTGAGGAAGACATGCCATTGGAGACCTGCCACTGTGGTTACATGTCTCAATGGCTGACATGAATCATTTCACATTCAAAGATTTTGCAACCACTTCTGATTCACAGAGGATTCATTTTCCCTTTAACAACATCAGGATAAATCACAGAAATGACACTGCATTTCATGGCCAATGTCCTAAAGAGACCCAGAAGATTATTTGCCCCAGGATTTTCAAAAAGAACGTATCTCACTATTATGGAGATGGACGAAGAACACACTAAAACACTCAGGTAAGAACAGCTTAGAAACCCAGACAATGCCTTTGATGGGTTCAAAATATCTGGAGAGTTGGACACATCCAAGAGTCATTGTGGTTGTCTTCTGCTTGAGGAATTTACTGCTCTAAAGTAATAGCTTTGGTCTTTATTTCTTTTCCATTAAACATGACTCAAAGCATTATTTAAAAGTATTATCACTTCATACAACCCCTACCATTTTTAATGAAACACATGCACACATATATGTAAAAGAACATGAATACACATGCATATACATGCATACACATATGCGCACATAACACCAGCATATCCATTATACATACACGTGTACGTATGTTTGTATATGCATATACGCTTACATATGTACCTGTACATGTATATTTGAGTTAAGAGTTTATTTTGTGTATGTGTGTGCCACCAGCACTGAAGCATGAACTCAGGGACTGGGACCTGTTCCTCAGCTTTAACCCTTAAGGCTGGTTCTCTTCCATTTGAGACACAGTTCCACTTCTGCTTTTTATAGGCTAATTAGAAATAAGAGTCTCATGGACTTTCCTGCCCAGACTGGCTTTGAACTGTGATCCTCAGATCTCGGCCTCCTAAATAGTTAGGATTACAGGCTCAAATTACCAGTGCCTGGCTTATTTTCTCTTAATAAGAATTTTTTTTTTGCTTTTGAATTTTTTACATGAGCACTTACATTTTCTCCAGCTAAAGTGGCCAAGTGCATGTAACATCCAGTTTTTTCAATTAAATTTACTGCTGCTTTTCATCTTACCTTCTTCAAGCTTTTCTGGGTGCCTGCCACACAATGTAGTTCAGAGACCTCTTTTTGAAAAAAGGAAATCTGAGTCAAGAACATCTGAAGAGCTTTGCAAGGCTGAATTAATATGAATTAATACACTCACACCTTTTGCACAAAAAGGGTTACGACCTTCCAAACAGTCCTTCAAGGTCAGTGGTTGGCTTTCATCTGTTTCCAGCACTTTCCTAGCTGGCAGCATTCCATCATTTGGGGAGTTGAGGGGGAGCAGAGGGCACAGGATTCCCCGTCTGAGCCTGAATTTCCACAATCACGTTAACAGATGGAGGAGTAATCACCACTGAAATTTCAGAACCATCTTTGTGATCCAAAGAAATTTTCCGTTCCTTCATTTCAAAATCAGTTCTACTGGCCATGTATACATAATGACTTCTTGTTTTCTGAACATGTTACCACTTAAGGTGGTTCTAAAATCACTGGGTGGTGTTATGTACCAAATCTGAACAAAGTGCAATGAACGGAGCCAGGGCTGAACACTTCTGGATGCTGTCTGGAACCTAACTTCTGCTTGGTCAGTGGAGGCTGAAGTTGTGAGGATACCATTCTTGGCAAAGCTAGCTCTTGGCCACCTGACTCTGTTCCTCCCCAGCTCTGTTTCTAGGTATGATGGTGTGAAGTATCTTGCTCTAGTCTCTAGAAGCTTCTCTATATTTTTATTATTATATGGAAAGCCATTGTTGTGTGGCTTATATTGAAAATAGCCCAGATCAACACAATTAGAAATAAGCATTTTAGAACCTAGTTTATTTGGAAACCTCATGTATATTTCTAGAAAACAGCTCTGAATCTAGCCAAGAGGCCACAGATGAGTATTATGACAAATGTAAGTCATCCATAGAGAATATCAGATTGCATCTCTAGAGAGTAGATTTTTAAATGATTTCAAGTTTCAGATTTTATTGATATTGTGCATCATCTGAGAATATGTAGACATAGACATGCATCTGAAATTAATTTTCCTAATTATTTATCTAAAGATGACTCTCTTACCAAAAAAGTCTGGGTCACATAGATTTACAATTTAGATAGCCATGAAAACAGAATGTAAACATGATTCTTTTGGATCATAAGAATTTATTAAAGGTGTCACAAGAATTACATTGTATGTCTAAGGAGTTATTAATCATGGGGAAATATACTATTTCAATACCAAACAAAATTTAAAAAGCAACTGGCTTATTAGATATTCAGCTTTCTCCACGTCAACCAAGGGTATTTCTGTTTCTCTTTTGAAATTCCATTTATTATTAATTTTTGAGGTCTTTTCTATAGCTAGTCCTATTCTGTACCCTAAGGAGAATATTAAATCTTTTTTCTCTCAGGATGTCCTGTCCTCTGGAGGACACATCTTTTTTCATAGATTCAACTGAAGTGTATATGTATATGTATATGTCCCATAGCTACCTCTCTTCTAAGCTTCAGTCCAACATTAACAATTCTATTTTTCCTATATTTTGGGGGGATGGGGAGTGCGAGGAAAGGAGCAGGAAGATGCAAACTTACCGATAAACTGTATGATATTCATCCTTATGCGTAGAATGAAAATATGTCCTATGTTTATCTGCCAGTCAAATTTAACTGGACTTCCTGTATATTAATCTTCTAATTCTGCCAACCCTACGGATGGGAAGAGTATCCGGATATGCCTTTGTTCTTTTGTGTTTTGATTTCTGTATATTCCCTTCCTTTAGTTCTGAGCAATAATGAAGCCTAAACATGTACTTAATGCAAGAATTTTTTTTAAACAGGGTATAAAGTCCAAGCGGAAACTCAATGAGATTTCACTCCTGAGGATGCAATTTCCTATGGAGAAAGGTCTGATGGTTGGGTTTTGCTGTTACCTGGGAATAACGTATTGCATTGGAAGAGTAGATCGAGGCAATGGCAAAACTTTGAGGTGCTGCCCTGAAGGGAAGATGTATTCAGGATGGTAGAGTCCCCTAGCCTCACCATCAGCTGGCATGCCTGAGCAGTGATGCAGGGAGGGCAACGTGACCTGACGGGACCATGCATTGTAGAAACAGGGCCCTCAGGGGAAAGCAGTGCTGACCAACAACTCCAGAAGACAGAACTGATAGGATATGTATTGAGAAATATGGCAGAGCATTTATTAAAGAGTTCGCTCCTTTGATTACGGCAGATCACCTGTAGGCTGGAGACCCTGGGATGCTGGTAGCACTATTAAGTCCAACTGGACAGGTCTCAGAACCAGGGAGGCCAAGAGTTCAAGGCTGAAAACCTGAGAATCCGAGAGAATACTGAGGGGTGTGTGTGGGAAGGGCTGGGGGTTTGTTAGTTGCTGGAGCCCAAGGACCAGAGAACTTGAAGTTCTGATAGCTAAAACAGAAGACAGACATGCCCTAGTTTAGGCTAAAACAGGAGATAGACATGTCCTAGTTTAAGACCTCAGGGGGCTCTGGGGTACTCTGAAGGACCAATTCTTCTCTGTTCATTTTGTTAGGTCCTTACCAGTTGCACACATCAAAGGCTGATCTTGTCCACTCACTCTGTACACACACACACACACACACACACACACACACACACACACACACACACACACACACACACACACACACACACACACACACACACACACACACACTGACCTTCTCTGGAAACACCTAACAGTCACATTTCAAACAATGCTTTCCCAGGTTTCTAAGTATTCTTGAATCCAGTCAAGTAGACACTAAAGTTAACTATCACAGGCATCAAATAATAAAACAAAATCTTTGCACTTTGAAACTGTACTTTATAGAGTGTGATTAAATTTCTTCCTACATTCAGAAGCATATGACACATTCTATCTCATCTTTCTATATCTTCCTGCCAGCCATGCTATTTTAGGAAGCATTCTTGAGCCTCATTGATGTCTTCTGAAGTTCTATTAAATAAATACCTCATCAATCAGACCCAATCACTAGTACATACTGGTTCTGCCATACCAGAATATACTGATGAAGTGTCGATTTTGCTTTTCGTATACCACATATTTACTACTTTCATTATGTTTTCAAAGCTCACTTCCAATAAACAGTCTAAGCAGCTGCTTAAGTCACCAGAATATCAGAACAGAAAAGACTGCAGGTGGATGTCACCATAATTGGCACACTTACTCTGTGTGTGGATCAGAAAGGGTCCTAGCATGGACACACAATGTTCCACACATTAGGGTCTTCATGACCACTCTGTCCTTAAATGTAAACAGGTACTTCATGCTTTGTGCCCAGATTTCCAGATTTTCAGAGTGATGCATTCTTAAAGGAATCATTATATACAACCTTGGAGGGGTTTGGATGCTATCTTCTGAGATTCACAACTCTACACAGAACCACCTTAGTTCTAGGCCTATGGCTACACAATGGAGTGCATTGTCCAATTGGCATTGGTGTACAATGTGAAAATTATAAATGGGCAATCACATCCATAGCCTGCTAAGGACAAGGAATCTATGGGCAACTCTTAAAAGTAAAGATCTGAGTTGTTTCTTAGTTGACAGCCTTGACAGGAAATGTTGAGATGGGAGACAGTGAAGAGGGGTGACTATCATTTACAGTCTGATTACAGCAGCTTACTTTGCTTACTATTTCTAAGGATTTGAAGATGGAATCTTTCCACCACCTTGCTGAATTAGATCACTTCCTGTCCCAGGAAGAAATGAGACCATTTTTTTGTCTTAAGTAAGTCTGTATGAGTGTGTGTGTGTGCGCATGCATGTGTATATGCACGTGCACGCATGCCATCCTGTGGCTTGAACTCAGGCCCTGGGCACTCACCTTGAGCTTCTTCTGCTCAAAGCTAGCACTCAACCTTGACCCACAGCTCCACTTCTGGCTTTTTCTGTAATTAATTGGAGATAAAAATCTTGTGACTTTCCTACTGGAGCTGCAATCTTCAGATCTCAGCCTCCTGAGCAGCTAGGAGAGAGCCATCAGCGCCCAGTTCTTAAGTAATTCTTTTTTTAATATCAGTGCTTCAGGTGGGTTCAGGATCTCTTGTTTGGGATCTAATTTTCATCTCTGGTGATTAGTAATGTTGAGCACTTTATATGTTTATTGACCAATTGGACCTCACCCTTTAATAAGTGCCTTTTCCAATATTTTATAAAAATATTAAATTATAATTTCTGGGATTTTTCTTGTTGATTATGCTCTGTTTGTGGCTTTCCTTATTGTTAGATATAAGTTGTTGTTGAGATAATGCATTGCAAGTATCTCCTGGTACCACTTTTAAGTCTCTGTAAGGTTCCTTCAGGTGAAGAGGAGCTCATGAGTTCAATGAAGTCAAGTTACCAATTATTTTAAGTTAGGACTTTTGTGTGTTCTGTCTAACACATCTTTTTCCAGCCTCAAGGTCAAGGTCAAGAATAAAATCCAAAATGTTTAGAAATTTTATTTAATTATTCACTTTCTGCCTTTGTATTAAAGTTCATCATCCATTTATATTTTTTAATACATTGGAAGATAGGAAAACAGCATTTGGGGGATCACAATATCATATCTCGCATCATTTTTGAGATACTTTGATACAGAATTTCCTTAAATGTTGATTCTATTATTTATATTTCCAATAATACATTTAGATTTTTCATTATATCCCATTTGTTTCTTAAACTGTTTTATATTTATACCACTTTTTCTATGAATCAATTTAGATACATGTTGACCTTTTTCCAGTTCATCAATCATCTCTTCAGTTATGCCTCGTTTGCTATGAAATGCATCATTAAAATTGTATTCAATTTGGCTATTATATATTTTAACTCTAGAATTCCCACTTGTCTACTTTTAATATATTGTCTCTGCTGAGATTTTTATATTTTATTCTCCTACTTTTGGACACATTAATCATAAAGAGTTTAAAGTCTGCCTAACAACCCAAGCATCCCTCTCACCCCAAGAGTTCTGTTCTATTGTCAGTTGCTTTTCAATTGCCTCTTGGTCATCTATGTTTTATTTTTAGTTTTTAAATGACTCATATGTCTTACAGATATCAGAGACTATAAATGAAAATTATGGAGGTTGTAGATATTCAAAGGTTTATCTCTTTCGTTTTTGGATTTTTCCTTTTTCTCCTACAGCAATTCTGGTTAGAGTTTCTGTTTTCACTTTATGTGCTACCTTTCTCTAATTCTTGTTTAAATAAAGAACTACTCTTTGAATAAGAGGTTAGTATCATATATTGTGATTAGAATTCCTAAACCATTCTCAAAATGTCTCTTATGAAAGAGAAAAGTCAGAGGGAGAGTCAGGCCTGTGAGAATAATCTGATTTGATTTTTTAAAATTCTTTCCAGTTCTGAAGTTTGAACTGGGGCATCTCACTTCCCACTTGCTAGAGAAGCTTTCTACCACTTGAGCCATTCCCACGGCCATACTAAGTTGAACTGAGAGGGCAGAACACATATTCGGCTGGGTTCTGAACAGTCGGAAAGTTGTTTTTAGGCAGCATTGGCTTTCAACAGAGTTGTAAAGAGTTTAGTAGAACAAGACATCAGGGAGTGTTTATATTTATGACATAAATATAAAAAGCCACCTGACCAAATTTGGTAGCACATAGCCCAGGAACAATGCTTTCATCTCTGCAAAGTTTGAAACTTGGCTTATCATCAAGATCAATTTTTTGAGAATGTCTTTCATAGCTATGGTCACCAAGAAATGGACCAAGAATATAAAGTTTAGTTCAAATATTGTAAATAACAAAATGAATGAACTTGTTTTGTCTTACAGTTTGTCAAAAAAATAAATCCAGTAATTGTCATATTGTCTTAAATTATTAAAAGGAAAACACCAAAAAGATATATAGCATTCTTCATGGAAATGTATTTTCATTGTTCAGATTTTGTAAACATATAGCAAGAGAATGCACATTTCCCCATTATTGAATTATCCACTTAATTGCCATCAATGTAAATCTCTGACTTCCTTTGGAGAACTTTGGAGAACCCTTACCACCATCCCAGCTACATGATTTGTCACATATTTTAATACAATCCTTGCTTTATCATGGTGTTTGTGTGATACTCATAAATGTCTAGACTGTGGCTGCTCTAGCCTTTGTGACCCAGAATAGCCATTGCTTCAAAACTCTTGTCTTAGTTCACTTACATTAAGCCTCAGACAACATCTCTCAGAGGGCTACTGTTTCCAGCTTTTGAACATTTTATTGCAAATGGACTTTTCAGTTGCTCTTTTGGTCATCTCATTCATCTTCACTTAACTGGCAAAGATCATCTGTTATTACTGCTTATGCTTTACCATGTGTTTTCCTTTATTTTTCCATCTATGTCACACAAAGTGGCATATTTTGTATGGTGTCTGCCAGGGAAGGGACTTAAGAAGCATTATGAGAATCCCTTAATTACTCAGTGACATTTGACTTGGCAGGTCAAGGCTACAGCCGTGGGTGCCAAGACACAATAACCCATTTATTCCCCAGCGCTGACTCACCTGTATAAAGACTGCATCGTGAGTAACTGACACTGTGGGTGTCCCAAATGTGTGTAACCACATCCACTACCCACTAATTTATACTAAAAGTGGCATGGTCTTGGCAGAGGTAAAGTAAATGCTGTGTTCCAACCAGAGGCAGAGGAAGCAATAGGAAGTACAGAGGGAACAAAAATATTCTCAGTTCAGAAATAACCAGCCACCTTGACTCCTGTTTTGTAAGTTTGTCATATCTATAGCCTGAAACATGGAAGTCAGGCATCCAAGCCCTCTCTTGTGCTAAAGGACTGTTTGGTTCAGCTGTATATAAAATAGTAAGCAAATGACAATAAGAACAACAAAAAGCAAACGATGGATTATGTAGCTAGGATTTATCCCAATTCTATGAATAGGAAACACTTGATGATAACATACAAAATGTTTTAGTAGGAAGAACGTACCTCAACAGAGTAAAGGCTATGCATTAAAACCCTATAGCCAAACTTGGGGAAAACGAATACATTCTTTTTTAAAATCAGGAAGTAAACAAGGGTCTCTACCATCAGCACTCTTATTCAGTATAATGTTTCATAAAGTTTTTTAAATACTGTTTTATAAGGGCTTACAAGTTCTGTTTAGGTTTCCTCTTGGACCCATGGGTTGTTTAGAAACATGCTCTTCAATTTCCACACATTTTCCAGTTTTCTTTTGTCATTGTTTCCTTGTTTCAAACAACCAGGGTCAGTGGAAGTACTTAATGTAGTCTCAATTTTCTTAAATTTGTTAAGACTTGATTATGTCATGTATGCTCTATCCTAAGTACACTTAAAAAGAATGGTCATTCTGTTATTATTGGGTGAATTTTTATTCACTCATGGTGTTTCTAATTAGTCTCTGTGCTGTTTAATTTTCCTGTTTCCTTAGTAGTTTTTATGCCTAGATGATCCATTTGGTGGTGGGAATGAACATTTAAATTGGATTGTTATCTATTTCTCATAGTTGTTTTGTTAATTTGTATTTATTATTTGCTTTGTACTTAGGTATTAATGATAACTTCAGCCTGTTGATTAATTGACCCCTTTATCATCGTATAATGACTACTTTGACTCGTCAGTTTTTCACTTAAAGTCTGTTTCGTTTGAATTATAGTTTCCTTCGCTCTGTTTTGGCTTCCATTTGCACGCAGTATTCTTTTCTATCTCTGGGCTCAATTATGTGTGTCCTTCACATTTCATAGAGTTAGGTATTATCTTCCCTAAGTGTGTTTGGCTATTCTGTGTCTCTTGATTGAAGTGGGTTCAGATCCTGAATCTGTCTGTGCAACTGGCATAGGTTCTGGTTTCATGACAGCTGGTTTTGTGCGTGGTAGCATGTGGGAACTTCTCTGGAAACAGAGGCTACTGAGGATAGCTTGGTCTCTGTGTGGAAGTCTGGGGACCAGTTTGGTGGCTGTGCTCACTGGTGTTAGGATCTGCTGTGAATATAGGTTTTCAGGTCATTCTCCTTCCCTTACAAAGAGAGTATCCTCTTCTAGACTCTGATGGGCATGCCCAGAGAAGTAGTGGTACAGGCAATATGAAACCAATCATTCTTCCAAAGTTCTCAAGCCATCTTTTCTCATTTTTGTTCTCCCTCCAGTCACCATGATGAGATCCATTAGCTCTTGAAACGTTGGCCAAGTATGCAGAGCTATTCACATGGATGTTTCTGTGAGGAGACAATCCAGGATCTCCTATTTCATTGGCTCACTGGAATCACTCCTTGGAAACTCTTTTATTTTAAAAGTGAGAATCAGTTTTATACTGTGTCTGAGATAACTCCAATGGCACAAGTATTGGGAAACTTATTTTGATCGACTGTTTTCTTAAGTTCTCACAGTGGATGGTGATCTGCTTTCCCATGTGCACTTGCTTATCTGTGACAAAAAAATTGGAAAATTATTTGGAGGGATAATTTAAGATGATGGATCCTACGGTGTTCTAGAAAAGATCTTGGGGTTTTCCATGCTGTTGAAACAATTAACTTCCGACTGGTTCCCATGTTTGTGGTAAAAGAGAATGAAGTTACCTGATACAAAGTTTGGCCTGCTTTTGGTTCATGTGTTCTCTAAGGATGTGACTTTTTAAGGTCGGTATCAAAGTGAATGTGCACAGCTATTTGGTTTATCCCCTGTTGCCTCTGTTTTTCATTTTGGTACCCTGTGATTTGTATATATGTTTACCTGATTTGAGGAAGGGAAGGGGAATAACAAAATGGTGAGACAAAGGACAAAAGGAGGAACCAATGTAACAGCAATAATCACAAGACAATATATTGGAAATGGACTTTACAACTTCGGTGGGAGGGAAGTATAGGAGGAGGGAAAGTGAGAGAAAACAACAGAGGGGTTTTGACAAGAAATGTACTCATTACCTTACTTATGTAACTGTAACCTCTCTGTACACCATCCTTATACACAGGTGTTTCAAAATCCTTACCTTGGCTGGAAGTGGCGCTGTGGCTCAAGTGGTAGAGCGCTAGCCTTGAGCTGAAGAGCTGAGGGACAGTGCCCAGGCCCAGAGTTCAAGCCCCACAACTGATAAAAACAAACAAACAAACAAAAATCCTTACCTTGGTAAGCACTGTTTTGGGAGTTTCTCTCCCTCACCCCTCTTGCTAGAAATGTACCAGGCTGCTAAAACCATACTTTAGACTTATGGCTATCATTCCAAATGCCCTTCAGGGTGAAATAGATTTGGGTTCTGAACTTTCCTCTTCATCCTCGCTTCTCCCAGGTTTTAGATGGAGAACAGCTCCCAAACTTCAGAGGCCTAGATGTGACTATATTATTAGGTGTTTATTTGTTTTTTGGGTTATGGGTTTATATGTTTTGCTTTTAATTTTTCTTCTAACTTCTTCAATTATCTTCAGCAAGAAAAATTGGTTTTCATTACTCACATTGCTGTCATCAAGAAGAAAACCCTCCCCACCCCCGCCTCTTTGAGCAAAACTCTATTATGTGAAGATTTTGAAATAATTATTGCCCCTATAGTTGTTCAATCGTTCCTCACAAAGACATTTATATTCCTAGAACACATTATAGGAGGGTTGTAAACAAAATGCTTTTTTTTTCTTTCCTTTAAGAATAAACATTATTCAGCTGGCTTTAAACTACAATCCCCAGATCATCGGGATTGCAGTTTGAAGCCAGCCTGGGGAGGAAAATCCATGGGACTCTTTTCTCCAATTAACCCCCCCCATAAAATAAAAATGATTGAAGTAGAGGTGTGGTTCAAGTGGCAGAGAGATAGACTTCGGAATAAAAATGTAGGTCTGGGTACAAGAATAGATAGATAGATAGATAGATAGATAGATAGATAGATAGATAGATAGATAGATAGATTCATACATACATACATACATACATACATGCATACATACATACATACATACATACATACATATATACATATAGATTTGTGGGAATGAAATGTTCTCATTTACAGCTGAAACCTAAGTAATATTTTTCTATACATTTCAAAAATTAGATACTTAAAATTCTCAAATATTTTTATGCGTGAATTTTCACATTGGTAACAACCAAAATAAAAAATCCAGCATTGGATACTATTTGGTAATAAATCCTTCCTCATATATCATTTTTTATGTAGAAACTATGGCTATTTGTATTTATCTCTATTTGTACACATGAGCTTACCCATGGAAAAAGTCGAGCAGAGAATATAATAAGATCATTGTAGTGTTCTCCATTTATATCAAATTTTATTCCTAGAGTTTGTATTATTTTCATAAAGAATTTCATTTTACATTTGGAATCATGGCAAGAACCAAATTGTCAGAATCACAATCACATAAGCAGAATATAAAAAAATTGAGGAAAAGCTTCAGCAAAGATTCATATTTAATAAACCCTACACTGTGGGAATCCTGATACATATTTTTTCTGAGCCTTTAAAAATATTTCCAGATTTTCCATAAAATGTTCTCATTACTTCTTTAATTCAAAAGAATAATTACCCAAAAAACACATATGGAGTTTTCTGTGCAATAGCAACGTATTCACATTTTCATTCTAGGAAATTTCTTGTTCATATTTGAAAAGGTATGGGAAAGAACTGTCGAGGAAAATCTTTGGCAGCTGTGACATTCTCTTTGTTAAGAGGCACTGATTGCCAAATGCTCCATGTGGCTGCCTTGTGGAAAAGGGAGGCAAACCCAGGGGGAGAGTAAAGACAGCTGAGCAACACAGGATACATTCCTAGATTTAAGTAGGAAGATGGCTCAGAATCTTTACATGGTTTCAGGTAAGATGGCTATTCTCAGCCCTAGGTTGTGCAAAAGTTGAAGCAGATTGGACAGCTAGTACCTAGACCTCACTCAGTACTAGGTATTATTTCAAGTATTTATCATTTCTAGGTGGACAGAATCTTTTGCACAAAAATCTTGTATAAATTTGCTAGTTTGGAGAATATAAAATCTCCCATAACATAAATGTACACAAAAAACCCACCTTGGCTAAATACTAGTATTTTTCATATAATTTTGGTGATAGTTGAATAAATTTGATATGTTCAAAAAATTAAATATAAGCAAGCACTTAAGAATGGCTTTTTGGAAAATTCTAGTGATGTAAACTACTAGAAATAAGAAGTTGAAGGTTAAAGCTACAATTCCAGTTTTGTTTGATGTACTTG
Organism: Dipodomys merriami; assembly: GCF_024711535.1. NCBI lineage: Eukaryota > Metazoa > Chordata > Mammalia > Rodentia > Heteromyidae > Dipodomys > Dipodomys merriami. The sequence goes on from NW_027202826.1 coordinate 19,019,644, forward strand.
TACACATGGATTTATATATGTAAGAAAAGAGAAATATGAATACAACAGTGGCTCTCTCTGGTGATCTTATATTGTATTTTATATCCTTCCTTATATATTTCATGCCTTCTCAACTTCTTCCACTGAGATTCATCCACATACATAATTAGAAAAATAAGTGCTATCATTAAAAGGAGTGATAAAAACTTTTGGTTTTCCTTTGTTATGAACATTTGAATACAACTAAAGAAAACTCTATATGATTTGGCCAGAAAGGGAACTTATGAAAAAGGCTATACTCATACTTAGAAAATTGTAAGTGTTGCTGTCACATCACATCATAGAAAAGTCTAGAGGAAGGACATCTCCATGCTCCTGGAGACAAGACTTTAAATGATGGTTTTGATCAAGAAACTTAGATTCCTGAACTCTGACTGTACTTAGCACCTTGAAGATTCAAAGTCTCAGGATACCTTCAGATTGGGCGAGTTGAGCTCTCATACCAATTCTTGGTGTTTGAAGGACATGTTGATTGATAAATCCACCAAGAGGATAGACCCTTACAGAGAGACAATTCCCAAAAGGAAATTAGCATATGTTACCTTCAACAATCAGTCTCTACTACAAGATTAAAGCATGAAATCTAAGATCTTCATTATACAACCATAATTAACTTTCAACTTTAATAGGTCACTGCCTTCATTATATAGCACCTCTTTATCCAGTTTTATTTGAAAATCTATGCTACCTAACATGAATTTCAGTTAATTACTTATCAGACATTTGAATTTTTGATATACAAGGATCCTGATGAGAATAACTCTTCTGTTTACTACAACTATCTCAAAATTTTTAAAAAATTAGTTTTCTCTTCCTTCATTATTTAAAAATATATTACCAAATTTATGTTTTATTTTCTTTTTAAGCAAATCGGATTCAGATTCTTCTCTCAGTGAGTAACCAGAATGTCAAGGACCCAGTTTTAATAGCTCATTACTCACCTTTCCTTACAAATTATTAATACCACCCACGAGGCAAGTATTTAAATTTCCTGCAACTCTCTGCACCAAATATTGACTATGTATTTCACCTTTACAATTCTACTCTTATAACTATTTTAAAAATCTGTAATAGTGATCTTTTCTCATGCTGTACTTGTGAAAAAAAATCCTCTAATCCCCAGTACGGTGCTTTACAAAAATATCTTAGGAGGTGTAAACAAGATAGATTGACTGGTTCTACTTTATTTTCCTAAAAAAACTCTACCAAGAATTTGAAAGGTCAAATATGGTTTATATCTACAAAATTATGAAATAACAACCTTTCCAATGCATACAAAAATGTTCAGTTATTTTCCCAAGTGCTAGAGTAGTTTTAGTGATTTAAAATACCCACAGCCACATAATTTTAACAGGTTATAAACTGGGATTTGGAAGAGAAACTTCCATTTCTCAGGTCCATTTATCATGTGAGGTGATTATGGATACTAACTATAACAGCTTGTACTTTTTTCAGAGTGTACTCTTCTTGTAAAGGTTATGTGGGAAAAACATCTTAGATAACAGAGTCCAGATGTCCAAAGACAAACTAATACCAACATTTAAAAGTAATCCATCAGTGGGCCAGGGATGCCAAATGAATCTCATAAGATGCTACTAAGCCAAGTTGGAAAAATTCAGTTCATTTGAATTTTGATAAACCAAACAATGAAATAAAAGTATCCTTATTTAATTTTAAAAGCATGTCTTTAAGTGACCTTTTTCCTCCCTCCTTTTTTCCCAGCAAGTTTATGTTTGAAATCCCCAATAGACCTCATGGTAATGTGGTAGGATAACCAGGTGCATGTCTATATCCGAATGGTTTACTTGCCTGAATCTGCTTCCAAATACTTTTTTGAAGAGATTAAAAATCCAGACAGTAAGAAAGCTTGACTGATTTGTATTTCTGTTCTATTGAAAATTCACTTGTATTTTGCTGGATTTATTTTCTACACAAAATAATAGAAATAATTGGTTTTATTCTTTACTTGATTTTTGGTCCATGCTATTTAGCAGATTGCCTTAACCTGAAGTGGTGCATTTGGCCATTATTTATCACAGGAAAAATATCTGTCCCCTTGAACCATCTAGAGGAATAGATCCCTCTCCATTCCAGCATCTGTTGATAAGCAATGTCACCTTTTAAATCAAAGCCTTTATTATTGATGAGTCTGAAAAGCCTATGTGTATAAAATTCCTAAGGAAAAGCTTTACATGGGTCAATTCTTCTACTCATATAGGAGGAATGAATACCAAATGCTCATCATGAACATAGGGGCACACACATCACAATGACTACCCTATGAAGATGATTCCCAAGATGATTCCCAACCTATGTCCTCTATCTTCAAGCCCACATTGTCATCTGCATGTTCCAATGATCTAACATACTCAATTTGTTCCACACCAGTTATATTTTCTCATCCAAACATGTCTCCTTGTCTGTTTTCTCAATGTCTTTTAATGACATAGTTCCTTTTTCTTATGACTACTGAGGTTTAAAGGCCCATTAAAATTATCCAATTTTCTCTCACAGTAAATTATCTGTCATGTGTTGATGACTATTTCTTGAAAATTATTTTTGGTTCTAATTTCTATTTTCTTGATCAATATCTCATTTGATCATGAATCACATTAAAAAGGATTGAATTCTAAACAGAGACTGTAGTATCCATTTAATTTGTAGTTATTGTCTAAAGAAAGAATACAGGCATTCTTTAAACTGGGAGTGATCACATCTGTACACTGTCAACTTTACTCTGAATTTTTAACTTTCATAATTTCATTTAATCACAGTTATATTACAGTAGATCCCCCATAACAACTGAGCATAGGATTTCTATTATCATGAGGCTAAAAATAAGTGAATAAATAAATTATCAAGCTAAGAAGTACCTTGAAATTATTATAATATGAATGGTAGTGAATGACAAAGTAGTGCTACATTTGATAGATTGATGAAGGAAATAGTCTTCTTGTAAATTTGAGGGGCAAGCATTTTCAGAAGAAGATAGAGAACTCTCTGGATAGAAAACATGTGGCATGTTTGAAAAAAACAGAAGGGAGACTCACCAGTGGAATTGAAAATTTAGTGAGGCAGTTCCATGTAGGTATCAAATGTCTAGGGTAATCTTAGCAGATGAGCAGAATAGCTCAATAGCTAGGTCCATATGACCATATAAAATGATACCAAGTGAAATGAACTCCAAGATATGGACACAAGAGGTTTTTCTTTGTTGTTGTTTTTAATGTATTATGTAATTTCTTGTTACTTTTGTAAGTTCTTCCCCCAGTAGTTTATCCCTTGTTGTCCTTGTGCTTGATTTTGGTACCCTGGTATTGTAGATAGGTTTAATTGAATTAGGGAAGGGAAGGGGAACACCAGAATGGTGAGACAAAGGACAAAGTGGAATCAATGTAACAGCGATATACACATGACAGAATGCTGAAAATGATCTGTCCAACTTGGGGGGGGGGGTTGGTTGGGAGGAGGGAAAGTAGGAGAAAAATGAGGGAAGGTGTAACAAATTTGACAAGAAATGTACTCATTACCTTACTTATGTAACTGTAACCCCTCTGTATATCAACTTGACAATAAAAATTTAAAAAAATAAAATAGAATCAAGGAAGTATAATGACAAGTCCTATAAGGAATCCTGTCATGAGTCAGTGTTCAGATAAGGGATCCATAGATGAAAGTGATGTTATATAAAAAGATGACACTGGCTGTTGAGTGAAGAATGATTTTTAAAAACTTCTGATTCAAGTGTGTTACACTAAGTAGACACTGAAGTTCCTCTTCTCCTTCAACTATATAAAATTGTTTCTGTATATCTGAATTTCAATAGTCATGCTCTAAAGGAAAAGTATTCATTTCTGAATTTTATTTCTGAACCACAAATTAAAAGACTTAGTAACTAAAGATATGTGGCCATAAGAAAGAAAGTCCAGACAAGGTTGTGTGTGTGTGTGTGTGTGTGTGTGTGTGTGTGTGTGTGTCTGTGTCTGTGTCTGTGTGTGTGTGTGTGTGTGAGAGAGAGAGAGAGAGAGAGAGATAGAGAGAGAGAGAGAGAGAGAGCAAAGTATTATTACTTGTATGAAGTAGGTCTTTAGCAGAAAGTTGCAATTATATGCCTGTCTTATAGGTCCATATTATAATCCCCTCAGGCAAAATAGATCTCTTTAATATATCCTCTGTATGCCTAGCAACTTTTTTTTTCTTGCAGCTTCCTCTCATCACCATATAGAAATACATAGTATAATTGGACCTTTGTATCTGTGGTTTCTTTATCAGCAGATTCAACAAGAGATTGAAATATTAAATATGTATATATATGTAAATGTACTAAGTACATGCAGACTTTTTCTTTGTCACCATTCCTTAAACAATGCATTATAACTAATATGTACATTACTTTCATATCATATTAGAGGTAATTTAGAAATGACAGATTATACAGGAGAATGCACATTATCAGCCCATACTATGCCACTTTATATAAGGGGCTTTGGAAAGCTGACACCTGGAACTAGTCCAACTTGACTGCTTGAGGGAAGGGATGATAGGGGGAAAACAAAGGAGGAGGTAACAATGCTCGATAGGAAATGTACACATTACCTTACTCATGTAGCTGTAATACTAAAAATATATACAGAAAAAAGAAAACTAAAAGAAACAATAATATGAGACTCAATCTCTGAGTTTAAGGGCCTAAGAATCAGGAATAACAATATCCAGGGACAGGGATGATGAATGATGGAGCTCCAGCGAGAGAGGAATTTCAGCTCTCCTCTGTCTTTCATTCTGGATGAAAGTACTGGATGGAGCTTGTCCACACTGGTGAGATCACTCTTTACTTCTTTAGTGATCAAAATGCAAAGCTCTTACAGAAACAGATACTTTGCATGCTACAAAATGCAAATGAGTTGACAACTACTGGGAAATTTTGTAGCATTTTCCTTTTAGGTGATCCCAATTTGATAGATACAACTAACGCATATATAAGTCACACTCTTTGGAAGTCACTGCTCAAGTATGTATGATTTGTAATTATTGAAATCATGTATTTTTTTCAAGTCATATTATTAGTCAAGTTTAATTTCTTATGCATTTATCTTCCTGGAACATGTATTTTTCCCTCTTGTAGTGTTCAATCTAGATTGCCCTTTAAAGAACACATTGAAATATCTATATTTCCTATTTCTTTCACTAAGTTCTTCAGCAGAAAATTTTAAAAAGTTGTTAATTTTAATCTTCTACCTAACAAAATAGAATTTCTTATTCTAGCTAAATGTTAAATAAATGTTTGCCAAAATGAATAAAATTACTTAAACAAAGAGTTTAATCTACTATTTTAAAATAGAAGGCTCTACCAACATGAACAGTGTATCACATGTAAAACTTACCTGGTTAGAATTTTGAACACATTTTTCATATTAAAAGCTGAGTTCCAATTCCACACTTCAATTTCACGCCTAGAGAATAATATCCTGCCTGAATATTTAAAATTGCAATCCTCCAAGAACTCTGGCAAAGGGTCCCCATTCTCCCTGTACAACATGTCTGACACTGAAAGAACTATACATGAAATCCATCTAGCTGGTTCAGTTGAAATAATGACTTTACTGTGCTTTGGAGAATAAATCACCTATCTCCTGAAGCACCTCTTTCCAGGAGTGAACTGATTCTATTGATCAAATGTTTGGCCTAGAAAATAGTAACAATTAGCATTCATAGATGATGTGAAAAATAGTTTGAAAGTTCTAGTTCAACCTGTTGCCATAAATGTACAGCGGTAAACCCTCAAAGATTAAAGAGGCAAAAGAAATAAATAACATCCATCAGGCGAATCAGTAGATTTTCATGCCAATAATGTTTGGTGCTGGAAAGTTTCTTCCCTGTTTTCCCTAAATTGTCAACACCTTCCAAATGTCTTGGGGAAATGATTCTAAAATTACCCAGCCCCACATAGTATGCTGGACACAAAGCTGTACTTGCCAACTCTTGAGAGAATATAATGTTCCTTGATATCTTAGGGCAACCATATTTAGAATCAGCTGTAGAATTTAACGATGGGCTGGTGCCTGGTAGAATAGAGAAGGATTGGCTCCACAGGAGGCCTCCAAAGCATATTACTTGGTCCATCTGGAAAAGGGTTATTGTGCTGCAGTTGCCAAATTCTCACTGCATGTTCTGAGTTTTGATAAATCTAAGCCAAAAAAAAAAAAAAATAGAACATGTATATGATACCAAGGTAAAGCTTTTAATACTTTGAAGTTATATATCAAGTAAATTTAAAGTAGGATCATTGTATGCTCTGTCTAGTTCTATCTAGGAAATGTTAGGGTGAGAAGGTAAATTGAGGTTAGGGTGTTAATTAAGTATGGGAAAAAGGATTTGCTGATGCTGTCATGATAACAAAAAGTGGTTGATGCTTCTGCAATCCTCAGATTTCAGTCAGTCAGCCTGGGCAGGAAAATCTGTGAGACTCTAATCTCCAATTAACCACCCAGTAGCTGGATGTGAAGCCGTGGCTCAAGTGGTAGAGTGCTAGACGTGAACAACAAAGCGCAGGGACAGTGTCCAGGCCCTGAGTTCAAGTCCTAGGGCTGGTACTAAAAATGGTAAAAGGCTATGGTTTAGGGAGGTAAGGTTAGGATATTTTGTCATTGTTGATGTCATCCTGAGCTCTAATAATATCAGACCAACACTTCTGGGGTTCACTTTCTTTGGCAATAATATTAATACTTTAAAAAGAATATTTATTTTGCTTTGCATTATCTTATAATATACACAGCTATTGAGCTATTATGATCCTCTGCTAGGACTATCCTAGACAAGCAAAATGAACTCCAAGGTAGGGAAACAAGACTTTTTTTGTTGTTGTTCTAAATGTACCATGTGATTTCTTTTTCTTTTGTTTTCCCCTCTCCCATCCCCCCCCCTCATGGTTTATCCTCTGTTGTCACTGTATTTGATTTGGGTACCCTGGGTATTTTATATATGGCTATGTGAATTAGGGAGGGGAAGAGATGGAGAACACAAAATGGTGAGACAAAGGACAAAGGGCAAACCAATGCAACATCAATACTCACAAGACAATATGTTGGAAATGAACTTTACAACTTGCCGGTGAAGGGGGGGGAGTGTTGGGAGGAAGGGAAAGTGGGAGGAAAATGAGGGAGGGGTAATAAGTTTGACAAGAAATGTGCTCCATAGTTTATGTATGTAACTGTAACTCCTCTGTACATCAACCTGACAATAAAATTAAATTTAAAAAATAGGAATAGTCGTTCTAAAAGTAATAATCTTTATATATGTCTAACATAGCTGTATTTTTTATTTCTCTTTCTTTTATTGTGGTATGGATTCCTTTTTATTTTTTCTTTCCTTTTTTCGTCTTCTTTCTCATTCCTCCCACCTCTTCCTTTTTCTTTTCTAGCTCTCTCCATCTGAGCTTCTGTTTGCCACAGCACAGATCTCTCTCTTAATATAAATATCTATAAATATAATACCAATAGATACAAGCATCTATTCTTAGTTCTATAGATCTAGAGCTATATGTAAGAAGAGATAGCCTCTCTTTTTGAAAGCAGATCTGAAATGCAACATTACCCATTATATATATATGTATCTTAACGGAGTAACAAGAGCATAAGGTGTTTAATATCTGGCTGTAGCTGAATGACATCAGATGCTAAGAGTTTATATCATTCGTAAATAAAGTAGTCACTAGGAGTAGTTTGTATATTGTATGCTACTACATTGAAGCTAAGTTTCATGTAAATATGTGAATCATCTTCATTCATTATGTATATCTTTTCTTCACGGGGGAAATAGAGAGAACCCCATTTAATGGATATATTTACTTACTAATTTTATTCCTCAGTACACAAATAACAAAAATACATTGTAGTACTGAATCAAATTTCTATGGCATTTTGTAAGCATACAACATAGCCGTGGTTCTGCAGAAAGTGGGTTTTGGAAGTTTTATGGCACAGCAGTTGGAGACTTTTATGAGAAACCTAATTCTCTTTGGATAGCTCTCTATGGGTGCTACCTCAGGCTTCAGCAACTCCTTCTTCTCCACCAACTTCACTGGCCTGTCCTGGAATTCATATTGAATGCACATTTTTATTATGAATTATGGTTGCAAGAAAAGTCTAGTATGAAGTTTACCCCATGAAGTGCAATCATGAATTTATTAGTGTAAAGAAGCACATGCAACAATTATGCAATTTAAAAGCCAAGGAAAATACAGATTTCAAGTTTTGACCGCAGGGGAAAATTGACTGCTTCCTCGATTACAATTGTCTTTAGTTAGAGCCCATTTACATGGGAAATTTATATGTGCTCATGAAAAAAATTAAACAAGAAATCCCCAAGTGCCCCTGACCTTCATTGTTCCTCCTCAGAGATTTGTGGTGAACCATTTTTTGTGTGTTTATTTAGCTCTCATTATGTGTGTGTATCTCTTGCTTTCACTTATTTATGCACTGATTTTTTTTCTGTAATGAGAACTAAGGTTAAAACACATTAAAATCTACCATGAAAATCTATTAAAGGTTTATGCCATAATGTATTTAAATAGTCCCTTGTTGATGAGCAGTGCAATGCTCCTGAACTTTTCATTTATGTGAAAGTTATTGTATTGAATATCTTTGTATTCATACTTTTTTGCCTGCTGTAAGACACAGTCCTTGAAAATGGAATTCTTGGATGTAGGAATATGAGTATCTTACAGTTTTGATAAGTAGTGCCAAAAGGAATGTGACAATGCATAATATTTGTTCTGGTGATGAGTAATCTTGAATATTGAAGTTTTTCCTGTCTCAGTGGTGAAAGTTTGTATTGCATTTGTTTTAATTTCCATCATATTAGGAATGAGTAGAAGTAATTTGGGGGGAGGGATTTTTGACACTTTTATTTCTTTTCTTCTGAAATCATAATATGAATATATATTTTAGTTATAGTACCTCAGTGAGTATTCTTGGAGTTTTGTTTTTATATGTCCATATGTGGATACAATGTGTCTTGGCTAGACTCAGCCTTTCTGTCAGTCTCTCTTTTCTCTTCACTCAAGTCAAACCAATTTCAACAAGCTTCATTGTTCCATTTTCAGCTATGTCCAGAATTCTGATTGTATTTACTCTCCTTCACCATTTCTACTTACCCTTTCTCTTCCCACTCATACCTCTTCCTAGACAGCTCCTTTATTTGTATTTGGTATATGCTAATTGTTCAAAGGGGTTCTACCTTAGTGTTTCAACTATGTATGTATATATATATATATATATATAAAATTTTAATTAAATTTACCCCCATGTTTACTCTCGCTGGGCCCCTCTTCACTACATTCTATTGTTCAACAGCATTCATTTTATTATCTTCTTCCTCAGACTGATGTGCTTGCCAGGCAAAATGGCAGTAACTCCACTTGGTAATGAGAAGCATTAGAAAGCCTAGAAGTCTACAGTAACATCACAGCAACCAAAGGTGAACACATTCGTTGAAGTCCCATTTAACATCATTCTTATACATAAGTAAGGAAAATACCTGTGTCTTCCAGTCTCTTAGCTGTGTCTTCATCCCTGTGGATTTTTCACACCAGGAAGGATGACTTCAATAGGTTCTTTTACCATCCAACATTAGTGTTAACTAGGCATGAAACATGACAGCATAAGGACATCTCTCCTGATCATTGTTTCCATTTGTGAATGGGAATGCTATTCTTCATAGCACATTAAGTCCTATTAATTTGTCAGAGCTATGTAATAATAAGATTGAGGACTCCTACCAGAAAAAGAAGAAAGCTCTGCCTCCTTAATTTATGGACACTTTTTAGAAAGAACTTTCCATCCATCTTTCTCCATTGCAAAAACAAAAACAAAAAAACAGGCATTAAGTCAAATCAGTCCTTATTAGATCAGTTCTGCCTTAGGCACTGCCTGCCAGACTGTACTGAAAATAAAAATAGTTGAAGGAGTCAGGTTGGTACACAGAACAGTGGAGACAATGTAGGAAGAAGGAGAATAGATGAAAATCATTGCTTGATTTTTTTAAGGTAGGGAAGAGGTTCGCATACACCTCTTGTAGCAGAAGTATTGTTTAAAGATCAGTCGAGGTTCTGAATGAGAAACTTGCCCTAGCTCCAATGCTCTAAAGAAAAATACACAGGCAAATTCCCTCATCAGAGCAGCTTTTGAGGGATAAGAAAAACATTCTTCTTCAGTTTGGCCTAGATATGCATCCCATTATTCATGGAATTTGGGTGCCTAAGAAAGCTATGGGCATATGAATGTGCCAGAAGAGCTGTAAGTTCATAGGCTTATATATCTAGAAGGTAATCGAGTCTTTATTTTTCTATTCCTTTTCTTTCTATTCTCTTAAAAATTAATCAGTAGGAAAAAAAGTATGAGATGCTGATTAGATAAAAACCTCCCCAATTCCATATCTAGGCATCTTTAGCTTACGTCTAAAGCAAGACTGCTCCTTCACTAACTTTTGGAAGCATCCAAAGGAGGCCTATATTTTTCCTGATTGCTAATTGTAAGTTATCCAGCAGCTGTTAAGGGAATAAGCCTGAAACATTTTAATAATTCAATTTGCATCAAGAAAATAAAATAACAGGCTTCTCTTGGATAAATGTGAATCCAGGCTTACTCAATTCCAGAGTCACTTTGAAATCCATCTTTGGAATGGGGTTTTATTACAATAGAGTTTTTGAGCTTGTGTTTTGTGTTTCTTTATTTTTTTTAATTCTGCGGAACCTAATCCGTGATATGCTTGAGCAGTGAATTTCCTGTGGTCCCTATTTTAGTCATTTCCTACATTCCATGAACAGGATATGGGAGGACCAGCTGCTTCCCATTTATCTCATCTATCTCTAACCTTGGAAACTAAGATTAAATTCAACTCCACTCTTGTTCTGGTCTTATAGACTGGAATCATTCAGCCAAAAGAGTCACCCCTTTAATTATTTTGTAAAAGACTATCTACTCCAAATAGTGATAGGAAAAGTCCAGAGGGGAAAAAAAATCTGTGTCACTCACTGAAAAATACTTAACATTTTTCTAATATGACCAATAAGAAACTAAAATAGCTCCAAAGTGACATCATGCAAGTATGAATTTTGATATCCCAATAGTAATCTTTTCTATGGTAAATATTGATAAATATTTCAACCTAGTGTAATAAAAAGTCTTTCTGTCATGTATGAAGATGGCGTGATTGGGCCTATAATTTGAATTTTTGTCCAGAAATGAGGCAAGTGGAATTACAAGACACTGTGTTGAAAATGAACTTTACAACTTCAGGTGGGGGGAGGGAAGAGTTGAGGAAGAGGGGAGGGAAGGGATAGTAGGGGAAAAACAAAGGAAGAGTAACAATGCTCAAGAGGAAATGTACTCATTACTCATATAACTGTAACCCATCTGTACAGAATCTTTACAATAAAAACTATTTTAAAAACATAATAAAAGGAAAAAAGAAATGGGGAAGGAATTTTTTAATGGTAGGTACTAGCATAAGTATGAAAGGGTAGTTCTGTACAGTATTCTAACAAATGCATTGATACAAATGGAACAATTAAATAAAGATTAAAGGCAGAAGCATTTTCATAGCCAAAAGACTTGAGAAGTCTTGACTTGTGTGCATTTACTGTTGGTCTGGGAACAGCTAAACATGTCACTGCCAATGAAAAGAAATGATTGTTACCTTCCTTACCAGCTCCTTGTCACCAACACATCGGAGAAGAGCTGCCTGTTGGGAGAGCAGTGAGTAATGCAGACTGTGGAGAATTTGCTTCTCTCCTCCTGGATATAACCACATAATTCTATGTGTTTCTTTCAGTATGCAATGGAAAAAATAACGAATTAGGAGTAAAGAGAAATGCAATGTGTGTGTGTGTGTGTGTGTGTGTGTGTGTGTGTGTGTGTGTGTGTGTGTGTGTGTGTGTGTGTGTGTGTGTGTTTATGGTATTACAGCCAAATAGTTCAGTTTTATCAACTTGGCTAAAAGTTGTGTTCAGTTTTCTTCTTGCTTAAGAAGTAAATGTCTTTGATGAACTCTCATATTTGCATTTTGGATGTAAAATTTAAAATATTACTTGGGAGAAAGAGAATGCCTAAGTATGACTTGAAGTACGTCAGTAGGAAGACATAAATAAATAAATACACAAACAAACCATGTTGCATGTGAAGTGAAATGCCTAAAAGAACCTCTGATTAACCAGTTCCTGAAATTGGTAGACTTTAGTATCCAGAATTTTTTTTTTTTTTTGGTCCGATCATGGGGCCTGAACTCTGGGCCTGGGCACTTCAGCTCAAGGCTAGCACTCTACCACTTGAGCCACAGTGCCACTTACGGCTTTTTTTTCTTTTTGCTTATGTAGTGCTGAGGAATCAAACCCAAGACCTCATGCGTGCAAGGCAAGCGCTCTGCCACTGAGCCACCTTCCCAGCCTGTCTTTAGGATACAATGTATGCTTGAGATATGATATGATCCTCCTATTATTTGCTCAAGAAGTAGTTAGAATAATAGGATGTTTGCAGTTATTAGAAACAAGAAATGCTGATTGGTTTTTTAAAGATTAAAAAAAATTTGGAAGACAACAACTATAGAAATATCACTCAATTTGCATTTACAAAATCCAAAAAGATAATAACTTTGTAAGCAAATATATAAAATAAAAAGAGATCTAAGAAAAGCTTGCAAAAGGGTCAGCAATCCCCAGTGAGATTCTGTAAAGTTAGAAGCAATTCGCATTTTAATTAAGAAATGGCCATAAATAGTGCCTCTTGAAATGCCACTTCTTGAACTAGATCATGAACTCATGAAGAGATTATTGTATACTCTTACTATACAATTTGAAAGTAAGGAGAGAAAGAAGTCACAGGCACGTCTTTCTTCCTCCTGTAATGAGAAATCTTCTCTGGTCTTCAGACAGAAAAGAATCTTCCAGATGGGAGTTTCTCACACTGAGGATTCTTGAGTCTTCAATGCCTTGAATCCTCATGCAATGGGTCTCACCACATTTCTTCTTCTTTTCTCTTCTTTGGTTTTTCTTTTCTTTTCTTTTTTTTTTTTTGTCAGTTGTGGGGCTTGAACTCTGGGACTGGGTGCTGTCCCTGAGCTCTTCAGCTCAAGGAAAGAGCTCTACCACTTGAGCCAAAGTGCCACTTCCAGTTTTCTGATGGTTAAATGGTGATAAGAGCCTCACAGACTTTCCTGCCCAGGGCTTTGAACCATGATCCTCAGCCTCCTGATATGATTACAGACGTGAGCCACCAGCACCTGGTCCTCACCAGCATTTCATCAGCAGGTTGCTGGACACTTCCCATACACTTTATTTTCCTCTGCAATGAAACATACTTCCTCCTATAAACATGAAGAATGTTTAACAATAATGATCTTATACTTTTATATCTTCATTAATCATCTAATTACACTCTTAATGATGTGACACTCAACTCTCAATCTTCCAACCTTCATTTGGTTTCATAAACAAACTTTTCAACCACTATATAATGTGGTTCAAGGATCAAGGTTGGAAGTTCTGGAAGAAGGAGGCCAGATCGAACATTCATTTTAGAAGAAATTTTTTCATTGTTTTTAGAACGAATCCAGCAGGTGTAAGGAATCAACCTGGCAACAAAACCTAGAACAAAATAGTGAAGAAGGATGTCAGCAGCTCAGACAGAATTGCAATCTGATGAGATTGTGAAGAGACCCAAGAGCCAGGTCTTAGATCTTCTATCCTGTCCTAAGTTTTGTTGATGAGAACCGAAGCAACGTTGGCAGAAGGCACAAGATCAGTTATGTGAGAAGTGCAAGAAATAATAACTACAAGTTCAACTAGTTTAATAAAAACATGGAAATATAACTTTCAATAAAAATTACTGTCATTCATAAGGAAAATAAAGACTTTAATCTAGGGAAATAAAATCTTCTACATATTGTAATGCAAATGATATTATATTACTTACTCTCTCTTGACAGTCTTTTTTTAAAAAATAAAAATACATATCTGTATAGATAGTCTTCCTCATTTGTCATTTCTTACCTAGGAAAATAGTTGTTTTTGTCCTCCTCAGACTAAGTATAAGCATTGGCAATATTTTCATGGGAAACAAATCTGTCAAAATTGTGTAAGACTAACTTCGACAGCTTGCACTCACGCATTATGATGTTGTGTTTTACTTTTACCACAACAGATAGCATGCACTGCATATGCATGAGATATTTGCTCAAATATTTACATTTTCAAGTATTTTAATGAAAGCATAGAACTTTTCATAACAAACAAATTTCATTCTTCATCAGGAAAATAAAGCCAGGCTCTAGTGGTGAGATCCTGTAATCCTAGCTACTTGAAAGGCTGATATCAGGAGGACAGTGATTTGAGGCCAGCCTGTGTAATAAAGTCAAGACTCCATGTGAATGTAAGAAACTGGGTGTGGTGGTCTGTTCATTGCCATCCCAGTGAAGCAACAATTAGGATTGTGCTTCAGGTCCATTGGGGCAAGAAGGAGCTCTTATCTCAAACTAATACACAAAGCCAATGGGCTTGATGTGTGGCCCAAAAGTCAAGCACCTACCCAGTAGTAAAGCATAGGACCTGAGTTCAAACCCCGTTACTTCACAAATAAAAAAACAAAAACTTTAACCTTATCCAGTGAAACCTTACATAATTTAGAATACAAAATATACATGCTAACATATGTAACTTAAGTAGAATAGAAAATTCTTTCATTTATTTCTTTATTGACTTTTTAATGTGAATCCATTTTTCCCCACAGTATCAAAGACAAACTAATCTCTATTAATTTAGAACACTTCTAAAGGTGTGACAAGCAATTAGAAGGAGCTGAAAATTCATTTATTTTTAATCTATCTTTCATGAATATACATCGACCTACTCCTCTTTGCATGCATAATATCTGTCTCTCTTGTATTTGTCTTATAATCATGGTTTATGTTGCCACCTTTGGAAATGTCCATATTAGTCAATTTGTTAAGAAGTTAGATTGGACTCTACAAGAGCTTCTACAAAGTGATTTTTTGCTTTTGTCGGTCATGGGACCTTAACTTTGGCCCTGGGCGCTGTCCCTCAGCTCTTCAGCTCAAGGCTAGCACTCTACCATTTGAGCCACAGCGCCACTTCCAGCTTTTTCTGCTTATGTGGTGCTGAGGAATGGAACTCAAGGCCTCATGCATGTAAGGTAAGCACTCTGCCACTGAGCCACCTTTCCAGCCCCTACAAAAGTGATTTTTGATTGTCTGTGTATCCATAGGTTTAACGTTATCATAAGAATGCTTCTTGAAGCAAACCCAGTGTGCTTGCTTTTAAGGTAGAACATGCAGTAGCTAGGGAATACGGAGCCAGAACAATCAGCCTGAAGGGTAGTCTCTTATTTTCATCTCTTCAGCGGAAGAGAAACCAGTTTGAAAATTTTTATAAAGCTTTAAGGTCAAAACCATTGATAGGAATTAATGGGATTTCAAGGTCATTCTTAAATCATAGACACGAAAAAGATTTAATCTAAAACACGATTCATTTTACTTATTCATCAAATACATAGGGAATATATATATAGTGTATATATATATATGTGTGTGTGTGTATATATATTTGAACTAGGCATTCTAGATAAAAAAATCTCCATCTTTAGCTGTATTCTTGGGAAAGCACTTGTATAATACTAACCAATTGAGAGGCTTAGATTGGGAGAATTATGGCTCAAGACTAGTCTGGGCTGGAAAACATTTGATAGATCCCCTTCTCAACTGAGAGCTGAGATTAGCCATTGTAAGATGCCCTCATGGCCGCCAGGCAGGCAGCAAGGTACGATCTAAAATAACCAATGAAGAGAAGGGCTGGAGCTATGGCTCAAGTGGCAGAGGAAGACCCGGGTTCTTCGACGCATGGGCAGAGATGGGACAGCAGGGTTGAAGGCCCTGTGTTGTGGAGCAAGCCCACATTCCCAGCTATATAAGAAAGGATCAGTTCTTGGAACAAAGCAAGAGAGCTTAGGGCTTGGTCACCATTTTAGGCACTGATTCTTAGTTAGAATACGAAAAGGAGATATTTGGAGGGTCAAGCAGAAAAATATCACAATCTCAATTACATTTTAATGTAATTTAACTCTTTTCTGTGTGTAGGAATGACTGGAGTCAGAGTGCTTTGTAGACTATGGCAAATGACTCAGGGAGAGAATGAAGGCTGGGGTCAGAGCCACCGCGGTGACAGTGGTCAGACAGTATCTATTTTGGAAAGAAAGCCTTGTGAGCTTATTTTTGCAATCTATTAGGTCAGCAATATTAAGAACCTTCTCAGTGTCAGGAAGTAGAGTTTTCCTGGAAAAATCTGTATTACCTAATGAAGCAGAGAAATCTACTTTCAAGTGGTCTCCCGAGTCTTCTCACTCCAGGATCCTTGGCCCCACTGGAATGCCAGTACTCAGCAACTCTTCTAGATGACTGGGTGGACCCAGAACAATGACTGCTCCGTCCATATTCACTTAGGAATGTTGTCCTTGGCACAGTGGATTTCCAGTAGCTAGAGGCTCATTTCCTTAGGTCAACATACCATCTGGCAGTTAACAAAGACTTTCTTGATGAACCTGAAGATACATTGTATAAGAATCAACACAAAGTTCTGGAAATGGGGTGGAAATATTGAATTCATGCTCAATATGGTACTAGGGCAACCTTCTCCTAATCACCTGAAAAGAAAAGATAGAAATTAAATAGCAATCATAAAGAAATACAAGACTTTGAGGTCCCCAGATGACCACAGATATTTCTGTTCAACTACTTTAAATGAAGTTGGCGGTGGTAGAGAGCAAAGGAGAATAAGTTTTCCATGTGTCCTGAGTGACACAGTTGTGTGTGTGTGTGTGTGTGTGTGTGTGTGTGTGTGTGTGTGTGTGTGTGTGTATGTGTGTGTGTGTGTGTGTGTGTGTGTGTGTGTGTGTGTGTGTGTGTGTGTGTGCCAGTCCTGGGACTTGAACTTAGGGCCTAGGCATTGTCCCTGAGGCTCTTTTGCTCAAGACTAGCATTCTACCACTTGAGCCACAGAGCCACTTCTGGCTTTTTCTGTGTATGTGGTACTGAGGACTTGAACCCAGGGCTTCATGCATGCAAGGTGAGCACTCCACCACTGAGCCACCTTCCCAGCTGAGCTTTTCTTTTCTTTCCTTTCCTTTCCTTTTCTTTTTTTAAATCAATGTCTCAAGTAAAGACTGAGGTTTCAGGATCTGTGTATTAATAGTTTGTGTCTCTTAGTATGTCTTCATTTATTTTTTTTTTAATCTTCATTTCTTGAGGAAAGACGTGAAGCATTTTTGACCTGGTAACTCTTTTGATCACATAAATGGCACAACTCAGGCATTTTCTTAGAAGATACTTTGAAGATGAATGTGACCGGGCACATGAGAGATGATTCCAGCACAGGAACACACCCAGGGGTTCCTTATCATTGTCTCTGACATTGGAGTGATTTTTTTTTTAAATGAATGTGAGGATCTTCCTTCCTGGTGTCCCCTGCCACTGAATGTAGAGAGGGAAAGAGAAAGAGAGGCACCGAGAGAGAGAGAGAGAGAGAGAGAGAGAGAGAGAGAGAGAGAGAGAGAGAGAGAGAGAGAGAGAGAGAGAGAGAGAGAGAGAGAGAGAGAGAGAGAGAGAGAGCGCACAGCGGAGCAACCTGCTCTCCTTGGGAACCAGGCACAGGGCACAGAGCTATGGGCACACAGAGATGTGGGGACAGCACACAAAGCAGCTGTGGGTGCTCATCAAGTCATTGGCATTAGCCCATGCAACATCACAATTTCCAATCATATTAGCTAACATTTATGAGTTTTCTATGTTCAAAGATGTTTAAGTGTTTTTTTTAATGTGTCATATCTTTCTCCAGTTCTATAAATGAGAAACAAAGGTCGTGAGTTTGGGCAATCTAACCATAAGCAAAGATTACTTTATCTACATCATTCAAAGTGAAGTGAGTATCTCTCTCTCTGTTTTTTTCTCTCTTCCTCCCTCCTTCTCTATCTCTTCTCTCTTCTCTCTTTCTCTCTCTCCTTCCTTCTCCTTCTCCCCCACTCCCCTTTCTGCAATGGATTTCTATCTCCTTCCTATTGTTTCATGATAATGTTTCTGTGGGAATTTAACTGTCTCCTGATTACAGCCCACCCGGAACACTCGCTTTATTCTCTTGTCTAATAGCAGTGGTGTTAGTCATTTTGGTTTATACTTGTGAATCTGGTAGGAAATGGTAATGGCATTAGAGAAGGTTGTTTTATTTATTATTGTTGCAGCAAAAAGAACTGGAATAGAACATGGGATTTCTAGAGTGAATGACTGCAGCTTTGAATCTCTCACTGCTTTAAGCTATGTGCCGCAATTTGCAAACTCTGAACCTCAAAGTAGCAGACATTACTTTGTCTTAAAACTATTTGAGAATAAATGTGTGGTATGTTTCCACTTAAAACAATTATAATCTGTCAAGAATTGTAATAATACATGTGTACACTAGGAACATCGTTTTGGCAATATAATTATTTATGTTGTTTTTCTTTTTATCACATGGAATTCTCAGTTATAGGTCAGTCTTTTTTTGTTCGGAGTCTTGATGAATGATGTGAAGCAAGCTGACACATGATATATAGAGAGCACATGATCTTATTTCAGAGTAGGTGTGCGCATATGCAATTGTCTCAATAGGGGTAGCGTTCTGAGAAAATAGATGTCTATTAGGAAAAGTACTTCTTTGACTATGCAGACTTCTTAAAAGTTCTCAATTGGAAATTACATATTGCACAAATGAGGCCACATTTTCTGGTTTGGTTATCATTAAGGAACACACCAGAAATGGCCTATCACAGTCCATATGCCTACCTATAAGCACTTAATCTGATAGTTGTGCATTAATTTCTGTCTGTCTAGATAAAAATATCTTATTCTTCATATTTTTTTCTTACAACACTTTCATGGGCAAGTAAGTATTTTGGTATATAAGAGCAACCTCAACTCACATAAACAAATGTGTGCAACTTCCTTGGGAAAGGTTTGTTGTTTAATTTGTTTTTGAAGGAAGTAGTTGATTTTGTTTCTTGACAGATTTGATAAAAATAACAGTCTTGATTATGTAATCTGGAGGTCATGTCCTTCTCGGAAATTGTTGGGGTATTATTCAGATTTAAGTTAATTTGAATTGTCCAGAGACATTCTTCTGATATATGATGATAACATGTCACAAAATACTTCCACGGTCATGATATACTCATATAGGCAGATTATAAACCAGCAATGTATATCTACATGTATTTGAACATGTGTGTGCGTACATATACAGAAATGCATCACAAAAAACAAGTTCTCTAGAAGGAATAAATAATTATAGCTACTCATTAGCTAAGCTCTGGCGGGTCAGGGTTCAAAAACAAACTAAGAATAAAAGTTCACTAGGTTCTATCTATAAAATAACCAACCAAAAATAGGGCTGGAAGTATGGCTCATGTGGTTGAATGTCAGCTGAGCAAGTGTAAGGTACTAAGTTATAAGCAAAAAGAAAAAAAGCCGAAAGTGGCGCTGTGGCTCAAGTGGTAGAGCGCTAGCCTTGAGCTGAAGAGCTGAGGGACAGTGCCCAGGCCCAGAGTTCAGGCCCTACGACCGGACCCCAAAAAAAAAAAAAAAAAAAAAAACAACTCTAGTACTACAAAAATAAATAAATGAAGGATTGCTTCTATACTCACTTCTTACTTTTTCTTCCTAATTGCACCCTAACTTCATTTTATTCCTGAAGTTTTCAGGACGTTGGTAAGTTTACCTTTTACTTTGTACCACGTAAGAAGATAACATTTCAAAGTAAGTTAAAATACACATGAAGTTGTACAGTTATTTTTAAAAAATTACAAAATGTAAATCAACTCACAAAGTTTATATATTTTTAAGTGAAAATTGTTCTACATTTATTAGAGGGTTTTTTTTTTGTTCTGAAGTAGTTGTTAGTAATATAGAGTGGAAAGTAAAGGAAAATGTACCTATTTAAAATATTCTTTTGAACAGAACTTCCAAATTAAATAGCTCACATTATCATAAATGCAAATTAATGCCATTTGTCCACTGACAAATGAAGAGATAATGTAGGCATAATCAACATAGATTTAGTGATTTCATGAGGTCAATGTCCTTGAGATCCATAAGGTCTTTGCCAACATTATCAGGAAATATTGAAAAAATACTCTTAAATATGTTGACCAATGATACTTCAGAGCAAAATCTCTAGCTGGAATCATCAATGATATTTTTAGGCTAAGGACAGAGAGGACATGGGGACAAAAATTTGCAATGACAGAGATCCTTTAAGAAGGAGAATTTAGGGGCACAAAGTCATGGTTTTGAAAGCTCTTGGTAAATCAGAGAATTAGCCAGCTCAAACTACAATATTAAATAGAACTAAATGTAAATCTTCAATTTATGTGAATAAATTCAATTGCAAAATTGCCTAACTCAGGTCATATTTTATAGTAGAGTGCTATCCAGTTTTCACAAGAGAGATTTTAAGTTGACCAGAAGATACTACAAATTGTACTCAACAGAGTGAGTTTGTGATGTGACAACAGAAAAGCTATATGCCACTTAGGTTGAGATACTTAACACATCACGTTTGGAGGAATAGAGTGCTGTTCTATGTAGTGCTAGCACTAAACCAGATGTGATTACAGAATTTATAGAAGTACGTTCTTTATCCAAAGTCATTTAAAGAAGACAACACTGCTGATAGCAATGTAAATTAGTATATGGAAATGAATGTGAACATTCATTTAAAACTTAAAATGCCACATGATCCAAATACTACTACCAGGAATCCTACTATTAGGTAATATGCCAGCAGGAAATGAAATCAATATGTCAAACAGACATCTGAATTTCCATGTTCATAGTAGTAACAGCAGTCACAGTAGCCAAGAAAGGGAAGCAACCCGAACATCCATCAGCTGATGAACAGGAAAAGAAGACAGAGTGAGTACATATCTATAGTGGAATACTACTATACCATGCTATAAAAAAGAGTGAAATCTTGTTATAGTGGAACTAAGTTAAGTGAAAGAATGTAGGCAGAGAAAGGCAAATACCACATGATCTCACTAATGTGTGGAATATAGAAAGGTTGAGCTCACAGAAGTTAGGAGTAGAATGTTGGTTAATAAAGGCTGAAGAGAGTAAGAGAAAACAGGGGTGGAAAAAAGTGTATACTGGACATGAGGTTCATTAGATGGAGTGAGAACTTCTGCTGTGTTGCTGTACATGAGGATCTCTAAATATATGCATAATGTATATATGTCTGTAGTATTCATATGCATACATGTATATGTGTGCATGTACCTGTGTGTAAATGTGTATGTATATTCAGCCAAAGGAGCTAAAGAACCAGCTGAGCAAGTGCAAGGCCCTGAGGACATTTTCATTAAGGAATGATACATATTGGAAGAGACAGAATGTGTAATTTGAGGCTCTGGATGTAGCTCAGTGGTAAAGTACTTGCATAGCAGATACAAAGCTCTAGGTTTCATCTTCAGAGCTGCAAACAAACTACAAACAATGCAAAACAAAACAGCCCCTGTAGTTTGAGCTGGGCATACCTGTAATCTCAGCACTCAGAAGGCTGAGGCAGGAAAATAGTAACTTCTAGGCCAGTCTGGACTACACAGTAAAACTTTGTGTATATATACCACATTTTCTTGATCTATTCATCTACTGAGGGGCATCTGGGTTGGTTCCATATCTTAGCTATGGTAAATAATGCTGCAGTGAATATGATTGTACTGGTAACTTTAGTATGGACTTGTTTGTGAACATTTGGGTAAATGCCCAAAAGTGGGATCGCTGGGTCATAGCAGAGCTCTATGTGGAGTTTTTTGAGGAACCTCCATACTACCTTCCAAAGTGACTGAACAAGTTTACAGGCCCAAAGAAACATAGGTCCCATGGTTTCCCTTATTTGCAATAACTAGTATATGTCTGAGACAAGCAGAAACGGTCAGATAAATTGATATTAGGTGAAATGAACCCCAAATAAGGACTCAAATGGTTTTTCTTTCTTGCTATTGTGTCTAACATATTTATAAGATGATTTCTTTGTTGCTTTATATGTCCCTTCCCCATGGTATAACTCCTGTTTTCACTGTATTTGATGTTGGTATAATTTGTGGAGGGGAAGGGAAAGAACAAATTGTTTAAATAGGGATACAGGTGGACCCATTGCAGCAATGAGATGTATAAGACGTTATGTCAAAAAACAACTTTGGTGCAGGGGGGAGGGCAGAGTGGGGGAGAACTGGGGGGGCGGGGGGAAGATGGGAAGGAATGGTAAGGGGAAACAAAGGAGGAGGCAACAATGGTTGATAAGAAATGAACTCATTACCTTGCTCATGTAATTGTAACCCCTCTGTAAGGTATTTTCACAATAAAAAAAACTGTTTCAAAAAACAAAATTCTACGTCCTTCACTTTATTTAAATAGTACACATTGTATACATGTATTGAAATGTCACATGCTGCCCTCGATATCTCTATGATTTACTTGTACAAGTGAAGTTATATTTTATTTAAATAAAAACAGAATAAAGTAATAAGTAACATAGAAGGAAATCAGATGCAATGGTTAGTAACTTTGATTTGCAAGCAGCTCTTATGATAAACTGTGGTGAGAGACAATGGTAGTTTCAGACTCTGTGGCATAAAATTATGGCATTAAAAAAACAAGTTTCAACATTGACTTAGCACATAACCCTGTCAATTTTGAATTTCGAATTTCACAAGCAATTTTCACACATTTTTAGGGTTGTCCCTATGAGAGATATTCACTTACTTTTGGACTATGAGGGATAATTTTCAAGTTATGTAGAAACTTTGGAGACTATATATATAGATATATATACATATATGTATATATACACGGATGTGTATAAATGTCTGCATATACATATATATGTATATATACATACATACAAACATATACATACATACATACATACATACATACACTTTATGTTGAAGGAAGTTCCTACAGTATGAAATGTTTGAGAATGACAAAACAGGGAGTCTCCTTTGGGATGTAGGAGGAAAGGTGTGCTGCATTGATTTGTTAAGAATTCCTATTCTGATTAGACTGTTGTACTAAATAAGATTCCTTCCTAATATTTGTGATTCAGTCTTTTGACTATTTCTTTTATAGGCATCAACTACAGTAAAACTCACAAAACAATTGCTTGGTTCTGAAAGACTTGTCCAAGCAGAAGGCCGGGTTGAGGTTCACACATGGTGTAGACAGGTAGGCAAAGGATAAACTCTCTGTCAAGGACATTGAGAAGTGTCTTGGGAGAGACTTTCATTCTGCATGTTTACCACACAGTTAGATGCCAACTGTAATGCTCATGAGACAGCCAGGATAAAACAACCAGATAAAAATAAGATGGATTACTTTGACAGTTTAAATTGTTGCTGAGGCTGGAATGTACAGAACCATCCTATAGGCCAAGTGAGAAGGGCTGGCCAAACAGAGCACCTCAGGAAGTCAAGGTCATTACCTCCCTAGAGTAATTGAAGAAAAGATAAGGAAAGAGTAAAGAAAGGAGAACTTTTATGCTGTTCTATAAGACCAAAATGACTCCCAGGTACAGAAGGCAGGACAGGAATGAGTTAAAAGTTGAATGCTAAGTTGGGCCTTGGTGACTCATGCAGGACTGTAATTCTATTCAGGAGGTTGAGATCTCAGGTTCTTCATTCAAAGCCAGCTGAGGCAAGAAAGTCCATGAGATTCTTACCTCCAATTAAGCACCTTCCCCACTCCCACCCCCCCAAAAAAGTCCAGAAGTGAATCTGTGGTTCAAGTGGTAAAGTGCTGGCCTTGAGCCACAAAAGCTCAGGGACAGTGTCCAGGTCCTGAGTTCAAGCCTTAGGACTAACACACATACAAGGAAGAATGAAAGAGAAAGAGAAAATGAGAGAAAGAGAGAGAGAAAGAAAGAAAGAAAAAAGAGAAAGGAAGGAAGGAAGGAAGGAAGGAAGGAAGGAAGGAAGGAAGGAAGGAAGGAAGGAAGGAAGGAAGGATTCTATCAAAAGAAAGGACAGCCAAAGTCAGTCCCTAATGTCAGCTCACAGTAACGCACAGTGCTGAGATAATGACAACTCTAGTGCACTAAAAAAGTTGAGAATCCAGGTCATGGGGCAGCCTCAACCCCTGTATTCTGAGTAGGCGAGACCACATATGGACACTATATTTAACTTTGGGCAGGATATTTTAAGACAGACACTGGCCTAGATTTGGTCTAGAAGGGAAGGTGTAAAACAGGAAATTGTTTGGAATCATGTCATAAAGTAGAGTTAAAGGAATGAAAGAAGATGTAACTTTAAAGACAGAATATAGGTCCTTTACCATTTTGAAGACTGTCATATAAAAATAATGCTTCTATGGCCTCCAAAGGCTGAAGAGTTGGCAACTGGTGTTGACCCACAATGCAATGAACTATCTCATCAAGCAGGCTTACAACTGTTGGATGTATCAAAGTCGATCTTCCATGATGGAAGCTGAACCAGGGGACGTAAATCTAAATTCATATTTTCTATTTAAATGATAGCTATTCTTATACAAGAGAAGTATAGGATCTGTTTTAGACAGTGGTTTCCATTTATTTTGTAGTGACTCCAAACCTATTTCTTGAAACTTTCCTATATATTTAGGGGGAGAAGAAGGGACTGCAGAGGATAAATCCATAGATTTTAAAAGAATGGGAAAGAGGTTGGAGACAGATGGAGTAGATGGGCAGTGATCTTTGCTCTAAACTAAGACTACTGTCAACAGGCTGAGTGGAAGGAAAGAGACCGAAGTGAGATTCAGAAGCTAAGAGTATTCCACTCTGCAATCATTTATT
Source organism: Dipodomys merriami (assembly GCF_024711535.1). Classification (NCBI taxonomy): domain Eukaryota; kingdom Metazoa; phylum Chordata; class Mammalia; order Rodentia; family Heteromyidae; genus Dipodomys; species Dipodomys merriami. The sequence continues at coordinate 19,044,596 of NW_027202826.1, forward strand.
AAGGAGCTACACATCACATTCCGGAGCTACAATGGTGGACAAAAATGCTGACCATATTCATGATTCAGTGGTTGAAGGTAAAAGATTTAGACCACCATAACGGAAAGTTTTTAAGGAAACTTCAATAAAATTGTTAAGAAACAACACTTGAGACAATTTTATCCTTTTGGGGAGAAATAAATTGATATTAAGATCTGGAGAGGATACTTGAATGGAGGGACTTGGAAAGTTTGTATTAGTTTGAATTGGACAGCAGTAATGTGGTAAGTAGAAACTAGCAAATAAAACTGTCGGATATGAAATTTAAAGGCTTATATTTAAAGGTATTATACTAGTCTTTACAGATTATATAATTTAAAATTTTTAAGTGGTCATTACTATTCCTTTTACTTTATAGGATGCAAAACATATACACATGTACAGTCTACTTTTGTCATAATAAGAGTACTCCTATGTTTTCCATGACATTGAATGATAGCCAGTGTATTTTTAGATTATTAAAGAAAGAAGTTTTGATAACACAAATCTTTTTTAAATGTATCAAACTCCAGTTTGTTTAAATTGGGCTTAGAATTCTAATTAGATACAATTTGTTTCTCATTTGAAATTTATTTCTTTCAAAAAAATTTCACTGCCTCTTAGCACAGCTGTAAAATGTGCAGGGAATCATCATGGAAATATTTGATTTTTTTGTTTCAAAATATCTAATCTGGTTTTGCCTTTTTTGTCTATTTCTCATATTTAACTATAACACAGAAACACAAAAAATTGCATGTCACTAGTAACAATTTGACCAATTAACACAAATCAAACACAATCACTATCCCTAAAATGAGAATGAGTTCATTATCAGCACCTATTTCCCACTTCTAGATGCAAGTCTCCCAAAGGTAAAATTAACACTAAATATTATCTTTGTCCATATGTAAATGGGATAAAAACATGCACTTTCTTACATCTAACTCCTTTGCTCAGGTTGCTTTCTGAGATTCGTAAATATTTCAGTACGCAGTTTTAGATAATTTGTTCTCCTAGTTGTATTACATTCATGGTATAGTAAATAGTTATTGGGTTTGTTTCCATTGGGGTTATTCAGAATAGTGCTTCAAGGAGAATTCATGTACCTGGCTTTTTATGATCATATGGATGAATTTAATTGTTATGTATAGGAACATAAAATGTCTTAGTTGTTAGGCATATGTATATTTGGCTTTGGTAAATATATTGCCACATTTGTCTTCTGACCGCCAATATGTAGTGAACCTGCATCTTATCTAACACTTGGTATTCTGTTTATGTCATTTTAGCTAAACTGTTCCAAGTGTTGGGAAATTTTTTATCACCTTATAGTCTTTCTGAGAGAAATGAAGCTGATCACCCTTTTTGCTGGTTGACTAGGGACATTCTCTTTGGTGAGGTGAAGGTCTTTTTCAAATAATTGCCTGCTGTTCTATTAGCTTTCCCCACTTACTCTGCATCTTTCCTTCCTTTCTTACTGGACATCATCTTCAGTTAGGGAGTTCAGATTAGCAATATCTCCTTATGAGTATCTCTTTGTACATCTTTTTGGTATGTTCTCTATAAAATATGTTTACCAGTTAAGTTGTTTTATCACACTCATATTCATACTCAAAATACCTAAATGATGACAACCCAGAATGAATTTGGATATATTAAGCCCTTCTAACATGAGTCCCATTACATAAATTGAAACTTAAAAATCTGTTCACAATAACTGAAGAATCATTTATGAATTTATGGAATAATCAAACCCCAGAAGAAAGTCTTCCTTTCACTATTTTTGAGACAGGAAAAAAATGAGTTATTGCTTGAATGGCTTCCTCAGTTTCATCTTTTGTCTAAGATTAAGTGAAGCATAGATAAACTCACTGCATATTCATTATCAAGAAAATTCCTGCTTATCTCAGCAGACTGGGGAACATAGTTAAGCAGTATTAACTCCCCAAGATAGCTTAAAATCCAACAATATCTTGAATGATTTCTACCAAGATTAATAGCATTGATGGAAATGAACAGATGTACCAACATTCCAAGTTTCCGCTTCTTTATCCTTTCTTAAATGAAGACATTAGACTCAGACTTGTTGTGTAAATAGGAAATGGACTCATTACCTTGCTCATGTAACTGTAACCCCTTGGTATAGTATTTTTACAATAAAAGATATTAAAAAGTGAAAGAAAACTAAAACCCTTGAAAGTAACCTGGAATGATGGATCAAAAGCAGAGCATAAGACAAACCAGGAAGCAAAATAGGCTGTCATTTTTGCAACAGGCATATCCCTAGATCAGGGACAAATGAACTAAAAGGCATTACACGAGTGGAACGTGTCCAGGAAGCAAGGAATACTGCAGTAGCCCGGAGTCCCACAGGAACTGTGAAAGTCAAGATGGAAGAGATATTAGTAGAACAAGCAAGGGACAGCTGAGCCTCAGAACAGCGAATTCCATAGTCAAGAAGAGCCAGATGAGAGTCCAAAAGCGACCCTTGTTTTCTGAATCAAGTAGTTCCGATGTGTGGCTTCTGGCTTCCCCGTAGTTGCCAGCATAGAGTTGTCTTAGTCAGCTCAAGCTGCTACAGCAAAGTACCAGTCTGGGAACTTCAACGATGTGCATTTATCTTTCAGTTCTAGAGAGAGAGAAATACAAGATGGAGTACCACGTGCCGTGGTTGCTACTGAGACTCTCTGCTCTGTTGTGACTCACAACAGAGGAAGGAACAGATTTCTCTTCACTCTTCTCTCAAACACAATAATCATATCTCAAGGGCTAGGTCCTCACCATCTCATTTAAATCCAGTCACTTCCACAAGGCTCCTTCTCCCAGAAACCATCACACCAGGAGCAAGGGTTTTGACCTATGGCATGAGAGGAGGCAAGCACTGATTGTCATCAATGGTCACAGAGTCAGTTGTTTCTGTACCTGACTATATGTGGCATTGCTTTGATGTCATATTGGCTGTCCCCAGAGTTTCATCTGACCAGAAACTAGATCTATTGGTAAAGGCATCTAGCATTTCTAAAATGTACAAATTGCTATGATGATTTTTGCTCAGCAAATTGTCAACACAGAATATAGATCATGATATCAATAGATACTCTTGGCATGCCGTGGCTGGCACGAAAGAGGGTAATGAAGAAAAGCAGAAATGAGTTTTGGGGAATTTTCAGAGCAAACTATTTCTCCACAATCCATGACTCCTACCCTGATACTTTCTCTTTCACATGCAATTCTAAAATGGAGTAGAACAGCTTCCATCCACCTCCGGGTGCATAAAATAGGAGAAAAGCATGAGGGGGCTTCTCCAAAGATTTCTCTCCCCCCCACCTCAGTGTGTTCAGAAAAGCCCCTTCTGTTACTGGCATCATCATAAACAGCGTGTTTTATAGAAGTCACATTTGGCCATGAGCAGCTGAATTTGGATGAACACGTTTCTCTAGGGTTGATCCATCCTGAATCCTTTGTGAAGCAGTGTTTTGGTCTCCTAGCAACACTGTAGGGAAATCCATCAGGGGTATGAAATTAGACATGCCATGTAGGCGGAATACCTGTAGAGTGTTCAGTTTTATGAAAAGCTTTCACTAAAAATTATATATATTATGCAAAATGCTACAGTAACAGAAGGTTAAGGTAGAAATTGTTCAACTCCCACACAAGCAATTTAAGGTTCTAACCTCACCCAGTCGCCAAAGGTCTATGGTACACAGGGGAGAGAGAGAGAGAGAGAGAGAGAGAGAGAGAGAGAGAGAGAGAGAGAGAGAGAGAGAGAGAGAGAGAGAGAGAGAGAGAGAGAGAGAGAGAGAGAGAGAGAAAGAGAGAGAGAGAGAGAGAGAGAGAGAGAGAGAGAGAGAGAGAGAGAGAGAGAGAGAGAGAGAGAGAGAGAAGGACACTCTAAGGAATGTCAGAATGCCAGATAGTTTAACTACACACAGAAATATTTCAACTCAAAAAGAGGTTAGGGGGTTCCTGGAACAGGCTCTTGTTTTGAGAAACACTTCTCTCAGCTATGAGGATGGAGCAAAATGAAATGTTTTTGTCCATAAACACATAAACAAGTCAGAAATACAAAATTGCAGGGGCAAGCAATAGTGGCAAGCCCTATGCTTTGCAAATACAGGCTGTACCACAAATTGAAACCCAGCCCATGCCAATCATTCCTTGCTCATCTTGTTTCTTAAAGTGTATTTACGAGTCAGCTACCTAAAGGTTCCTGGGCTGCAAACTCACAAAATTGAGTCCTAGAGAAAGGAGTTGCCAGGTTCTGCATGGAAATCCACCCAGCCCATTCTTAAGAACAGCTGCCATTTGTGTTTGCTTGTGTTTGTCAAGCTGTCTGCCCTAGCCCATTTCAAAGCCCATTTCTCCCTTTGATGGGGTAGAGAATTTACACTTACATAGAGCTTCTAATGCTTCCTTCTGCTTAATTTAACCAAAATGAATCAGTAAGAATCCCCTTAAGGAACAAAATTATTTCCTCCTCAGGTGACGTATTTACATGCGTAGCCATATTCCCATTCACTTGTGATAAGAACATTGCTCTACTTGGACAACAGAAAGGCCAGGATCTAATCACTACTCTCAGGTTCTACTTCTCAACACTGTTCTTTTGAGAATTTTGTTTTCAACACAGCTACTTTCTTCAGATTCCCCTTCACGGGTCTCTATCATCATAACCTTATTAATGTTCCCACCTCCTGATACCTCCTCATATAGATAGATATGATTCAGTATGGGAATATTAAGGCCATAACAGAAAGGTCTCAGAGTTGACAAGTAAGACTATCTGGTGTTATTCCTTTTGTCTTTGATGTTTCTTTGTTTTTTAAGATTGTTCTGGTACCTTTCAAGTCACATTTGTCCTAGTAAAGAAGCCAAATGGAGAAGGTGTTTTCTCTCATTCCTTTGGTAAATGAGCTGAGGCAAAGGAAATCCAAGCTAGCAACCAAGGTGCAAGTCCTGATGGGATTCTTTGGAACTGCTGTGCCTACTCTCACAGAGAGTGTAGAGAGGGGTGAGTGGGTTTGTGTGGGATAGATACCTTGTAAGAGTGATTTTCCCTAGACTTCAGCTCTTTGGGTTATAATGCAAGCTTTCTTTTCCTGCCTCATAACTTTGGTGATCTGACTACACCTTCTAAAAAGATATTTTTCCACTTAAGTTAATTTGAGTCAGTTTCTGGTTTTTTTTTTTTTTTCATGAAGCCAATACTTTAATTAGTATGGTTAAGCTGGTCAAGAATCTTAGGGGAGAAAAATGATATCAGGTATTATCGTGGCAAAATTCAGCTTCTGAATAAAACTGGTAATGATGAACCCCATGATCTGGAGCCTGGAATTCTGGGAAAATGATCGCTCGAGAAAGAGAAAGTTAGATGATAGCTTAAATGTTAATAGATGCATAGACAGGTTAAACAACCCTGGGTTAGCTTCTTTCAGAGTCTACTTTGTCTACTCTCAATTCATCCATACATTCTTTTATCCACGCTGCCATTGCTGCAGAGTTGATAGGTGCCAGTATTATTTATTTACTAAGCATACCAACAACACAAAAAGCGCGCCAAACATGATACTTGCTCTTGTGATTGATATTAAACAATAATTACAAATACAGTTGCCAACCATTATTTGCTTTTGTTTTTGTGAATTCACCCACTTACTAAAATCGATGTGTAACTCCCAAATCAACGCATGCTGCTTTTAGAGAGATGTATGAACAGGCAAAGTAGTGGAAAACTGGAATCACCAGACACACACATTTCCAGTAGATTGTGAACAAGGTATGTGAACTTGGTTGAGCTCTCCTGCAGAAAGGACCAGATAACAAAGATATATTCCCTCTCAATATTAGCCTCTATATAGATGTAAGCTTTAACTCTTTCTTCTCACTTTTTCCCTCCCCCCTCCCTCCCTCCGTCCGTCCCTCCCTCCTTCCCTCCCTCCCTCTCTCCCTTCCTTCCTTCCTTCCTTCCTTCCTGATTAGCCTATCATTTCGTGGCACTTATCATTAATCAGTGACAAGACCAGGAACAGCATTGTAGCTCCTGACTGACTAAAAATCACTTTGTATGTTACTGAGTTAAATCTTGACATTAAATGTAATAAATGACAATTGAAGAAGCCTTCAGAGCTTACTGCAAATGCTCACACCATATATCCCATTTGGTCTAACAAGTGGTGTACCACAAAGGAGGTCACTGACATCTGGGAGGGCAGAAGTCAAGGACAAGAAGAGGGAAAGCCAGTATTTCAAGTCTTCTAACCACAAGCCATTGCACTTTCCATCAAGAGGTTAGCACTGGTTAGCATAGCTACTTCAGAACCATCTGGCCCCACCTCTAGCACACAGAATCTTCTTCTTTTTTATGTGGAAAACACCATCTCAGAGTCTTCTTAAAATACATGGTGCTCATTAAGGAGGTTCGGGATTACAAAAGTTCACTATGTTTGTTCTACAACTAAGTTTAAAGAGACAGAAGGCAATGTCGTGTGATTGTGGCTATGTTTTCCCCATTGTTCTGAGCTGGCTCATGCAAACCTGGATGCCTTTGCAGCACTTCCAACCCTCTCCATTTTTTTATGGACAATATTGGGTTCTTTTGATTAGTTTCTTTCAACAGAGAAAACATTTCACCTGTACACATTCGAAAACTATTGTAAAGTGTCAGCGCTCTTCATTCGTTGACCAACTACATGCCAAAATTCCCCAAATGTCGAAACAGAGCAATTTTTCATAAAAGACAATGTTCTATTTTTTATGTTTAAAATTGTTTTTGTCCGTAGTGGGGTTTGAACTCTCTTGGGTGCTGTCCTTATGCTTTTCAGCTCCAGGCAAGTGCTCTACCGCTTGAGCCACAGCACCACTTTGGTTTTTTAGTGGTTTATTGGAGATAAGAGTTTCATGAACTTTCCTGCCTGGGCTGGCTTTGAACCATGATCCTCAGATCTCAGCCTCCTTTGTAGATAGGATTATAGGTGTGAGCCACTGGTGCCTGGCTTGTTCTACTTTTTTGAAATATCCTAAATCAGAGTATGTATGTTTTCAGAATTTTTAATGAAAATATTATTAAAGTATTAAAATGTATTACTGTCAATATTTTTCAAAATAAACACTCCAGTGAATTACAGAATCTGCTGATTTCTCAGGAAAGACTAGCTTTTCTCATGTTCAGTTTTAGGGAGCTTAAATATGTTTTATATAAGTAAATAAAATGCTGTGTCCAATGCAATTATTAAGATTTTTTTCTTAAGTTTTCAAAACATGAAAATAGGTAATTTCATGCTAGATTATGGAAAGATTAGCTATTGACTCTAAACATTTTAGAATACAGAAAAATAGAAGAATAAAATCACTTGACATGTCAAAATGAATATATAGCAGCAAATAACATATTAAAACATGGTTGTGGATGTTGGAGAGACACACAACTGGCAGTATTCTTTTATAATTATGTTTTGGTTGGTCATGGGGCTTGAACTCTGGGCCTGAATGCTGCCCTCAGTTCTTCAGCTCAAGGCAAGCGCTCTACCACTTGAGCCACAGTGCCACTTCCAGTTTTCTGGTAGTTTATTGGAGATAAGAGTCTCACAGACTTTCCTGCCCAGGCTGGCTTTGAACCATGATCCTCAGATCTCAGCCTCCTGAGTAGCTAGGATTACAGGCATGAGCCACCAGCACCTTGCTTATAATTTCTTTTTTAGGCTTATACTTACAAATTAATAAATATAAATACACAGTATCTATTTATCATTGAATTAATAATGTGTATTCATTGTTTATTTTGTTGTTTTATGTGGTAGTGGTATACTTTTTTCCACAAATGCAGAATTTTAATAATATACCTTCAAAAGGAATTTTAATATCATAAGTAATATAAAGTCATACAAAATCATTTCTGTATTTCAAATCCATTTATACTTAATTTTATTCTGTTAAATTACAGTTATTTTCCTCTATTTACCTTATAGATATACTACTTATAAGATATTTAACATATTTTTCTTAAATACATATATATCTGTATATTATATAATGTTGAATTTATAGTTACATATGTATTAATCTACTGTACTAACAAAGAACAGTATATACAAGCAAATCCAAAAGGGTATTTATATAACTGATATTTATTATTCTAAATTGTAATCTTCAATTTTTTCTCAGCTTGTGATATTTTAAGCTTATTATACCTATGTTGCTTAGAGATCAAAAAGAAAATTTACCCAAATTTTTACAATTCTCATGTTAATAGTTGCAATTTTACCCTTAACCAAGAAAAATCAAAGTAACTATCATAGCTTCAAATGTTTCCAAGTGGTAAAAGAAATAAAGGTAAGAAATCCAAGAGGGATAAAACCTTAAAATTTTAGAGACTGATTCTAAATAAATAGGAACCAGTCAAATAGCTGCTTCTGTTCCTAGTTTTGCTTTTGTTTTGTTTACAAAACTACATTCTCAGACTACCTAGGTATTATTATTTTTGGTCTGGTCGTGGGGCCTGCACTCTGGGCCTGGGTACTGTCCCTCAGCTCTTCAGCTCAAGGCTAGTGCTCTACCACTTGAGCCACAGCACCACTTCCGGCTTTTTTCTTTTTGCTTATGTGGTGCTGAGGAATCGAACCCAGGGCCTCATGCTTGCAAGGCAAGCACTCTACCACTGAGCCACCTTCCCAGCCTACTACCTAGGTATTATAAAGCTGTCTTCATACATTCAACCTGGGGATCTGTGTTGTGCCCTTTTGTTTGTTGGCCCCTACCAACCCTGCTAGGTTGATTGTTTAAACATGCACACGGCTTTTGTAGGAGGAAAACCCACTAGAACAAGAGGAATAATGAGTAATAGAAAACCAGAGGGGGAAGAATGACCAAGTAACATGAAAGAAATCTGGTGGGAACATTTTGAGTAAGAGAAACTCCAAACAATCAATTCTCAGTTCACAGTCCATACATGTCCATTAACAAAGCTTCCATCTTTACTAAAGGCTTTTCTACACAAGATCTGCTTAAGCTGTGATTCATAGCAACCGACATGTAGTTTTGTTCATTGCAAGGTTGATACCATTTGAAAGGACAACTGTGGTGGTATGGAAAATGGTCTTTAAAACTTATCTGCTCCCATGAGAACACAGGTGCAGAGACAGAGATAACCAGAAAAGAATTCAAGGAAGCCTTTAGAATACAGGTGGTGCAATTTATGGAATGATGGTTCAAGATACTATTTCATGGGCATAGTGATGATTGGCATCTAAAACAGAGTTGTACGTCTTCAACGGCCTGTAACCCAAATATAATTTGTTCTGAGTGCCTCATGCACTTTGCCCCAAATTGCTATACTTGAAACCTTGTTTTGCTGCACCAATCCAATCAGATCAGAAATCACATGGTCTTTCTTGCCAACTGCACCGTGGTAACTTTCTCTTTCTGATACAGACACAATCTCATTTCCTATCAATCACAGTTTTCCACTACTCCAGTCCCTATGTCTGTATTTCCAGGAACTTGAGAGGATGAAATAAACCTAACAAGAAAAAGAATTCCGCTGCAACATCTGCAGTGAAATGGAATGCAATTGTGTTGATGGGCTTAGCTACCTTACACAACTGAAGTGCTAGCTCAAAGAAAATATGCAACACATACCATAAGCCTACCCATCCATGTTCTCAGATTGCTTCTTCCTGACGTAGGAAGCGCAGAGTTGTCATCAGTCTATTTTAAGAATTAAAGAAGAGGAAGATTACTGAATACCAGAAATGTAGTTTGTTGCAAGTAATGTTGAAACTGATGTTAGTAGGGTGGATGAGGAACTTTATAAGATCCCTTGCTAGGTTCTTATATAAAGATTCCAGACAGCTTTTTATAAAGGCATATCTTTGCCTCTGAACCCTTCTGGAAATACTTAGAATGCAAGAACAACTAAATCAGCTAATATCAATCTTGATGGTCTTCCAAGACCCAAGTTGATTGGTTTATATAGGAAAGGACAATGAGAAAGAAACTGATCTTATTAGGTTACTTTTCCAATCTCTGAGGACAGAGGATATAATTTGATTATGTGGTTTTCATTTTATCTTATTAGAGCATGTAAAGAAAAATGCTTCCCCAGCTTTCTAAGGAGAATTCATGTAAGTGTCTATAAAAATATCATTGATAATCTAATTTTCTTTCTTTTTTTTATTTTGTTGGTCATGGGGCTTGAACTGTAGGCTTGGGTGCTGTCCCTGAGTACTTCAGCTCAAGGCTAATGCTCTACCACTTGAGCCATAGCTCACTTCTGGTTTTCTAGTGGGTAATTGGAGATGAGTCACACAGACTTTCCTGCCCAGCTGGCTTTGAACTGCGATCCTCAGAACTCAGCCTCCTGAGTAGCTAGGATTACAGGTGTGAGCCACTGGTGCACAGCTAATTTTCCTTTTTATACTAATTGTTATAAAAGTAACTTTTCCTATTCTTTGCTAAACTCTGCAATAAACTGTTTGTACATCATTGTATTTCTATCTTCTCTAAAGAGAAGCAAGTCAAAAAATATACACATTAATTATTATTTTGGTGCATTACCAGGTATGGAGAGTGTATAATGCTTAACATGGAGAATGTTACTCTCTCTTCTTTTCTAAGTGTCTTCTTTGATTAAAAAACAATCCCCCAAAAGTTTTTTTATTGTTGTTGTTGTTGTTGTTTTAGTGAAAGAATTCTAGAAGCCAGACTTCTGAACTCCTATCATGTGTTCACAGGTAGTAGGCTTGAACACATGACTTTGCACTCTTAGTTGGTTTTTTTGCTTAAGTCCTTTTTTTGTACATTTTTTATTGTAAAAATGCTGTTCAGAGGGGTTAACATGAACAAGGTAATGAGTACATTTCCTATTGAGCATTGTGGCCTCCTCCTTTGTTTTCCCTACCTCCATAACTACCCCACCCCCACCCCCACCCACCGAAGTAGTAAAGTTCATTTTCAACACAGTGTCTTGTGCATCTCATTGTTACAATGGGCCAACTTGTATCCTTATTTAAGTATTTTGTTTTTTCCCTTCCCTGCTCCTAATTAGAGAAGTATATATACAAGATGCAGGGCACTAACATCAAATACAGTGAAAATAGGGGTTATACTGTGGAGGAGGAACATACAAAGCAACAAAAAAAATCACATGGTGGTACCAACCCAGACAATGCCTCTCAGTAGATGAATGGATCAAGAAAATGTGATATATATATATACACACATATATGTATATATGTATATATATATATATATATATATATATATATATATATAATGGAATTCTATGCCTCCATCAGAAAGAATGACATCGCCGTGCTTGTTCAGAAATGGAAAGACTTGGGAAAAATTATATTAAGTGAAGGAAGCCAGGCCCAAAGAAACATAGGTCCTATGGTTTCCCTTATTTGCAATAACTAGTACATGTGTAGGACAAGCAGAAAAGGCCAAAAGCTATGAACATATGACCATATAAGATGATGTTAAGTGAAATGACCTCAAGATAGGAACACAAATATCTTTTTTCTTTCTTGCTTGGCTCTTTACTGTTTGGCCACACTTCTGCTTCCAGCTTTTTGTGGGTTTATGGTGATAAGAACCTTAGGATTTTTCTGCCTAAGCTGGCTTTAAACCTTGATCCTCAGATCTCAGCCTTCAATGAGTAGCTAAGTTTAGAGATCTGAGCCACCAACACTGAACAAACATCTTAACATCTGCACTAATTATAACCTAAAATCACTCTTTATTTGAGGCAAGATGGATGAGGAATCATACTAGTTAACATTAATGAATATTAAAAGGGGCCAGAATCCAATATTAGAACTAAGAAGTAAAAACTGAAGAAAGAAACATTAAACTTCTCTCATGTGGAAGAACTAATCTCCTTTGAGATGTTAAGAATCTGCAAGACTCTGTGAAGTAGGGAAACATTAAAGATGAATGAAGTGTCAGATAAAAGGATAGCCTAAGAGTCACCTCTTCTCCAGGAGTTCTGGGTGGGCCTCGCTCATTTTACTACCCCGAACCATTCTCTAAGGATGAGAAGCTGTTACTGACCTGATCTATGATCTCCCAGCTCAGAAAATATAAAGGTCACAGATAGGAATGAAGCACAAATTGAGTCTTTAACTTCAATTTTCTTCATGAAGAACTGGAAAAATTTCTTTTTTAAAAAAATATTTTTATTGTAATGATACTGTACAGAGGGATTACAGTTACGTGAGTAAGGTAATGAATCCATTCAGGAAAAATTTCTTTTGTCCCTCTTTCTCCCTACTTTACCACATTATACTAACATAAATCCTTGATAAAAACTTTTACTTAATGAGATTCTTCTGGTTGTGAAACCGCTTGAAATATGTTTCATGAGCAGATCTCAAGAGCCTGTGCTTTTGTGTGGAAGCTAGAAGGCTGACAGGCCTTCTTTCCTCTTCCAGTGACACTTTTGTGTCTCAACCACAGACACTTTACTCCTAAGTCCTAAGAAAACCCAGGAAAACTTGCAAGTAAGGCACAGTTTCACTAAATTGCACTAACTTCCTAACTTGACAACGTTTGATAATTCAGGATATGAGCACCAAGAGCTTACCAGAAGAGGGTCATTTATTCCTCCAGCAAGTATTTATTGAAGGCCTACCATATGTCAGATATCACACTGGGTACTGTAGTTAGAAAAAGAAACAAGAGACAGAGAAAGCATGAAAACATTGTGTGCTATAATGATGTCAATAGTTGTCATGAGCAATCAAAAGAGTATCTGCATTAGGGCTTCATGTCTGACAAGCTTAGTACAGGTTGCCGAGACAGAGATTGAAAGATGAATAAATTGTTGCCAGGGAAACAGGAAGAGAGAAAGGAAAAGGGGAAGGGGAAGAGCAGCTTTTACTCCCCAGAGACCATCGCATGCAAGAGCTGAACCCTGAGAAGTGATCTCAATCCTACGTATATGTTCTTATACAACTCATCTGTCTGAAGAACTTTTAGTTCTATAAGAATATTTTGTTGTTTATTTTAAAGTACTATGAAAAATAAACACTTGAGGGCTGCTTCTTGGTAATGAGGAAGAAGAATAAAGAGTGTAATTCGATTCTGTTACAAATTGCAAAGCTCCTACTTGCTTTCTCATGGCAGATTAGGTCATGGGAAAAAATATAAACCACTGTGGGATTTTCTATCAGAGGCAAAATAACAAGTATTTTCCCATTGGCTGGACAGGGTTTTTTTTCTGTAAGTGCTATGGCCTGCATTGTTCTTATCCCTTATCCTACAGGAATGAAGAAATGTCTGTTTTCTTTCCTGCTCTGAATAGGCCTCTGAATTTCACTCTCAGTGAAGAAGAAAAAAGCAACAACAACAACACCAAATAGGAGCTATTTGCTGCTATGAGAATATTCAGTTCTTTCTACCTTTTCCACTCTCCTACAATCAACCAAAGATGTGAATTAGGTTTTTGTTATTTCTGTCCTCCATGTTTCCCACTTCTCTTCTGACCGGTGGAGTCTTTGGAGTTCTTTTTTTCATGCTGCAGTAAAAAAAGAGGGAATCTTGAAGTCAGTAGGAAAAGAATTCTCCAAAGTTGCTAAGCACATTTTTAAATAATCAAATGAGAGAAAGCTGAGAAAATGAAGAAGAAAGAAACACCACTGGGGAGTTGAGTAGATGCTTTGGGTAGATACTTAAAAACAATTGGAGTCATATAGAATTAAATGACTTTGATTTTTCAGGACTGCATTTCTTTGTTTCTTTGATTTTTACATTGTTGTTATTAAGGAGTATACAGAGGGCTTAAGTCATAAGTCAAGTAATGAGCACCATGCTTCTTAGACAATGTCACCCTTTCCTTTCCTTTCCTACATTTCAGGACTGAATTTCTAATTTCTAATACTTATGTCCTAGTCAGATTGGACCTCATGGCTCCAGTTCCACAAAGATTATGTTCTTTGACATGTGGGCTGACCACTCAGTAATATGAACCCTGGCATTTCCAACACAGTGCATGCAGAAACCAGCTACACATGGCTTCCAATGGCTCAAAATATGGTGGGTGTGAACTGAGAGGTGGTACCCAAAATATCTTATTGCTAATATATATGAGTGACATGTCAAAATAATCGTATGTTGGCTGTGCTGAGATAAGTAAAATATGTTATTAACATTGATAGCACCTGTTTCTTTTTTCTTTTTGTAGCCTGGCTTATAGACAAAATATTTGTTGGCAGTACTGGGATCAAATCTCAGGGATCCACACTTGCTAGGCAGGTACTATACCACTTTAGCCATGCCTCTAGTCCATTTTGCTATTATTATTATTATTATATTTCTTTCTGTAGGTCCTTGGGTTTGAACCTGAGGCCTGTCTCTGAGCTCTTTTTACTGAAGGCTAACACTCTACCATTTAAGCCACAGTGCTATTTCTGGTTTTCAAGTGGTTAATTGGAGATAAGAGTCTCACAGATTTTCCTGCCCATGTTGGCTTTGAATTGCAATCCTCAGATCTCAGCCTCCTGAGTAGCTAGGATTTCAGACATGAGCTTGCTCTCATTATTATTTTTTTTGGGGGGGGGGGAGGTGGATCCAGTCATGGGGCCTGAACTCTGGGCCTGGGCGCTGTCCCTCAGCTCTTCAGCTCAAGGCTAGCGCTCTACCACTTGAGCCACAGCGCCACTTCTGGCTTTTTTCTTTTTTGCTTATGTGGTGCTGAGGAATCGAACCCAGGGCCTCATGCATGCAAGGCAAGCGCTCTACCACTGAGCCACCTTCCCAGCCCCTGCTCTCATTATTTTTAAGGCAGGGTTTTGCTTCTAGCCTGGACTGATCTGGACCATCCTCCTACGTGCATTTCTGCCATACCTGGGTTGCCAGCTTGTGACACACACTTCACTTTTTCTGATGAGGTGAGGTC